>NC_142650.1:80670000-80830384 GCF_055504915.1 Nelumbo nucifera
CAGATTAGATCAGCCCCCTCCTAATACTTAGGAGGTTTCTAGATCTGAATCACATTCAGATCTGGACTCTCTGAGTGGATAGGGTTGAGACCCAATTCTATCTACTAATCAAATCTCAGAATTCACCCCTTATTTAACTGATCAAATCAGCCCAGTTCGAAATGGGCTTTAGGCCCAATAAGGTTATGTGCTCACTTAGCCTTCCAAACTACTACCCAATTGGGCTTCCTTGTATGGCATGGGACCCAAACATTGATCTACACATCAGCCACATGGGTTCAGCCCAGCCTTTGTTACAAGGCCTAGCCGAATACACTGTTATGGACAGTGCACCCCCTGAAACCCATCACATGGGCTCTATGGGCCCAACACTTACCCTAAGTGGTCCCTGGGACAAGCCACCTTGTAACACCCAGGGACTGTGGGCAGATGTAAGATTAGCCCATCAGGTATTACCCTCAATGGTTTTACACTTAACCTCTCAGCCCATAATGATCAAACACTGCCCGACAAGAGAGGACCTCTCCCTTAGCTGCAAGGAATAGTATTGCACTCTCTACTCACATGGATCCTAGGAATTAAAACCTTTTGAAAATGTTTAGAAACCATAATATATATACTTTTATATCTCATATAAAATATATTTTGCAAAACAAATCGGCTGCCGGCAGTCTTGGTTTCCATCAGAGAGAGTGCATCCCCAATCATTACCATTGTTCGACAAAGGGGCTGATCCTACCACTATGATTACCCACTCAGATGAATTCTCAGACTGTCCCAACATACCTAGGTTTTTACCCCCGCTAAGGATCTCACTGATTGGCATATCAAAGACAGCCCAATCCGACACCTAGCGCAGTATCATAATCGAGTCTAGGGATCAGGTGTAACTTTCCAGTTTTGCCCATCAATCTCCAAGGTCCAGGGCAATACTGGAAATCTAGTTCGGTTCAAAGATTCAATTAATCCTACACTGCATGTACCTCGGGTCTCACCCTGGTGGTAGAGACAGGCCACCCCAACCGACTTGGTGGCACATCAGTGTCAGCCTTATCAGGATTGATTTCCCCAGACCGACCCACTAGTTGTGAACGTTCTAAACTAATACGAGTATCATAAGTGTCCAGTTTAAGGGTATTACACAGAAACACACCACAAGAACATGAATCAAATATGTAGTTTATTCATTTACAACAAATGTCATAAGTACATCAAACTGCTCAAAGTCAAACATTTTCACAGTAGAGTCAAATCAGATGTTCCAACTCCTAGAAGCTTGCTTAAGTCCATATATGGATCTATTTAGTTTACATACCATGTGTTCTTGACCCGCAGCTATGAAGCCTTGCGGTTGCTGCATGTAGATATCTTCAGTAAGATCTTCATTCAGGAACACAATTTTGACATCCATTTGTCAAATCTCGTAGTCATGGTATGCTGCTACAGCTAGCAGGATCCTAATGGATTTAAGCATGGCCACAGGCGAAAAGGTTTTCTCATAATCGATGCCTTCTTTCTGAGTGTACCCTTTCACCACCAGACAAGCTTTGTAGGTCTCAACCCTGCCATCAGGGTCCTTCTTCCTCTTATAAATCCATTTGCAACCAATTGCTTTTACCCCGGAGGGCGGATCAACTAGAGTCCATACTCCATTGGTCTCCATTGAGTCCATCTCAGCTCTCATTGCATCTACCCACTTAAGGGAATCTATGTCCAACATAGCTTCCGCATAAGTCATGGGATCCGCCTCACTAGTCATGGCTTCCACCAGGTAACTATCCTGGTCATAACCAAAATGGACTGGTGGCCTGGATACCCGGGTAGATCTTCTAAGTTGGTCACTAACTGAAACTTGTGGGACACCTCCCACTACATCCGAGCTCCCCTCATCAAGAACAACTTCCTGAAGATGATTGTTTAGGATGTAATCCTCCTCCAAGAAATGGGCATTCCGACTACAGAACACCTTCTATTCTCCTGGGTCATAGAATAGATAGCCCATAGAGCTTTTGGGGTAGCCTATAAATAGGCAATGGCTGGTTCAGGAATCCAATTTGTTCGGGCTCGTTCTTTTAAGGTGTGCCGGACAACCCCAAATCTTTAAGTGTCTGACACTTGGTTTCTTTCCGCTCCAAAGTTCATATGGAGTGCTTGGAACCGATTTGGTTGGAACCCTATTTAGCACGTAAATCGCAGTCTCTAATGAGTATCCCCAAAAGGATGTGGGTAACTCCGAGTGTGCGAGAAGTGACAGGACCATATCAAGTAAGGTTCTATTCCTCCACTCTGAAACACCGTTAAGTTGTGGTGTAGCAGGAGGAGCTAACTGCGATACTATCCCGTTGACCTTTAGGTAGTCCCTGAATTCGTCAGAGAGATACTCACCACCTCGATCGGATCGAAGGGTCTTAATTTCTCTCCCCAATTGTTTCTCGACCTCTTGTCTAAACTCCTTGAACTTTTCAAAGGATTCAGACTTGTGTCTCATTAGGTACACGTAACCATACCGCGAATAATCATCGGTGAAGGTGATGAAGTATACGTGTTGGTTATGACTCCTAATATTCAGGGGCCCACATACATCACTATGTATGAGGTCAAGCGTGCCCGTACATCTTTCAGGCTTGCCGCCGAATGGTCGTTTTGTCATCTTACCACGAAGGCAAGGCTCACAGGTGGGAAGATCTTCTAGGGTTAGAAAATTCAAAGGACCATCCTTTACCAACCTTGGGATTTGGTCAATACCAATATGGCCAAGGCGGTAATGCCACAGGCACGTGGGACTAACAGTATCACGAGTTCTCTTGGAAACGTCAACCGACGTAGTTTCGGCTATGTTGGATTCTAGAGAAGGATGCAGAACATAGAGACCGTTCTCCAGTTCCCCGCATGCGATGAATTTGTTGTTTCTTTTAATAGTAATTGTATTACTAAAGAAAACAGAATATCCATCAGCACACAATTTTGAGACAAAAATCAAATTTCTTCTTAAATTCTATACATAAAGACAATCTTTAAGTACAAGTGATCCTTCTCTAAAAAACAATTCTACGCTACCGATGGCCATAGCTGCAACGCTTGCAGAAGTTCCCAAGAAAAGTATCACCTCTCCCTCACTCAGTCTTCAGCTTATTCTGAAACCCTGCAATGTGTTACATGCATGAGTCGAAGCCCCGGAGTCAATACACCAGGATGTAGAAGTAACCAACAAATTGGTTTCTATGACACAGGATTTAGGATTACCTTTCTTGGATTCCAGGTAGGCAAGACAGTTCCTTCTCCAGTGGCCGGTCTGGTGACAATGGTGACAGGCATCGGATGCCTTGTCCTTCTTCTGTTTCTTGGATTTGTTGCCATTTTTCTGGGGCCTCTTATTAAACCTCCTCTTCTTGCCTCACTTGCCTACTTCCATAAGCATGGTGATGGGCTCATCCTTACGAAACAGTTCCTCATCTCGTTGCAACATATTGCTAAGCTCTTGTAAGTTGACGTTCAGCTTATTCACGTTATAATTCATGACAAACTGATTGTAAGACGGAGGTAAAGAATTCAAAATGGCGTCTACCTTGGTGACGTGGTCAAGCCCGGACCCTAGGGATTCCAGCTCATTTATGTATCCCATCATCCAAAGACAATGGTCATGCACTTGCAGCCCCTTGGTCATTTGAATGGTCATGAACTGCTTCAAGACCTTCTGCCGAGTAGAATGATTCTACTCTTCATACATAGTTTTCAGACTGTCCAATATGTCCTTGGTCAGTTTGATCTGATCAAACTGCCTCTGTACTGGATTGTCCAGAGAAGCTATGATAAAGTAGCCGGCCAGGGAGTTCTTTTCCTCCCACTCCAGGTAGTCCCATCTGCGGGCCTCAAAAGCCCAATCACTTGGACGTTCTGGGGTGGGGTTTTTGGCAACTTTATCCAATTTTTCAGAAGTCAATACCAGCATGAGATTACGGTACCAGTCAGCGTAATTAGGGCCCTTAAGCTTGTTGTCGTCAAGAAGCTTTGCAAATTGTCCGTTTGCCGTTTTCTGGTAAAATAGCAAACATTAGTCCACAACCAAATTTGATTCATGTTCTTTACATAGATATGGCTTTTAATATATGTTCCATTCCCATTTGTTCATCTCTGAGATTTCCCTCCCATCTCAGTGACGGAGACAGCAGCTTGTCTCTGGAAATGTGGGAAACCACATAGGGTGCATGGAGCCAACTGTTTTAGATGCAAAACCCCACCACCTTTCTGTGAAGGATCATATCCACTCATCATATGAGTTTTCCCTTTGGCCTCTGTCAAACAAGGTTCAGAGCCATTTTCAGGTAAACCTTTATGTCCAGTGAGTGCTCACCCATCATATTCGTGAACGCCAAGGTACCATGTGAGAGTTCCCATTTTCTGGTGAAGCCCCTCCCACATCGGTCTATGACGCCCCTATCATCTTATGAAACACTCAGACAAGCCCAACGGCAAATGGATAGCCCATTTGCTGGAGGGAATGGAAAATTATGCCCTAGTTTGATTTAGGTCAAACCAAAGTGGCTCCCACTGACTTTCATAAAGCCAGATTTCGGTGGGCCCAAATCTGCTAGGGTTCTGCATGTATCCTTTTCAGGAGGTGTGGGGCCCACAATTGAGCGAGGTCATCCAATGACCAATAGGGACACCATGGCAATGATGTGCATTCAGCCATGGTGTGCGCAAGAGCCACTATCGAATCAGCATGGGCCAAGCACTTATGGCCCATGAATGTAGCACATCACACATCCATACATCACATGCAGGGAAGAATTGATCCAATCAATTAATAATTGTAAAGCCCATTTAAAGCCCATAATATTAACCATTAAAATTATCTAGGTATAAGGGCCAAAATTAGGGTTGATCAATTTGGTCCATATAGCTTTATCTACAAAGTAGGCTTTTAGCAGTTTTAACAATTTAAAACTGGGCCTTTACAGGTTGGGCGAAATTAAACATTCAATTAATTACCAATCCATAGGCCCATTAGTGGGAGAATTAGGGCTGACATTCAGCCTTGATCGAACCCAAGATTCGGTCCAACCAGTTTGGACCAATCTGGTTCGAATGTGTCTAGGGTTTGATCTTTAATTAAAGATTTAATTCTAGAAATTAATCTGAAATTAAATACTGATAAAAGAAAAACAAGAATCAGTCAGATAGGGCTGTTCGCACAATCCATCCTACAAAACAGAGGTTAGATCACAGTTTATAGTTTCATAAACTGCAAATCGCAGATAGCGATTCTCCCATCTGCGAAATCTCCTTCCTTGCACCGCCATCTTCGATCCAAAATAAAAATAAATAGATAACTTAAATTCTATTATAATTACATCAGATCGAATGCCTATACATTCAGTCTAAAAATAAAAAAAAAATATATTTTATAGACCAAATGTAATAAAATAAATCAAGAAACTACAAAATCGCAGGTTCCCTGCACCATTCAAGATTTCGATCTCCTTGTGTACGAACAGCCCATAAATCAAGAAAATTACAAAGAACAATTCTAAATAATAATTAGAATTATAAAATTTAATTTCAGATTAATTGCCCATCAACTGGAAACAAATTTTCCAGAAAAACCTTATATTTGCGCAAATTGGGTAGAACGCCTTCTGCCCATTTGCGCAGGTTCAGATTTGATCCAATTCGGTTCAAGATTTGAACCATGGCTCTGATACCACTAAAGGGATGAGATATCCATCGTATGGACGCCCGAATCTTACGAAATAGAATGGGTGAATTTCAAAAATTTCTTTCCATCCTATTGGGAATCATATTCCCTATTTTAGAAAAATCATATTTTTCAAGGATCAATCTTGAACCAAGAACCAAACCAGATCTGAACAAAAATAGTAGGAGAGGGATATACCTGATACAGAGAAATAGTATCTCCCAATGGAGGTGTTCACACCCAAGGAAGAAACCAAAAACGGTTCCCACTGAAGATGGCGTAGTGTAGGATGGAGCAGAATCAGCAACATTTTTCAAAAGAACTAGATCTTTCGCAAGAATCAGTTGGATGACATGTGAGTACTACTTCCAATCAGCCCTTTCACAAAGGACTGATATCAAGATCCAATCTTGATCACTCCTAACAAGAGGAGATCGAACTGGCAGATATAGCGGTGGCAGGAAGGAGGCGGCAATAGAGATTCAACGCAGTGATGCAGAATTCTCTCTTCTGTGATTTCAGCTCTGAAGAGGATGTGAATATGAATGTCTTCTAAAGGCTGCCGCCCCCTACTCCTTTTATAAGCTTAAAGGGATCAGCTCCTAATCCCATTAGGAGTTGTCGATCCAAATCATATTTGGATCAGAATTCCCTTTAAGTGATAAGGGTAAACCCTTATCTTATCTGTAGATTAGATCAGCCCCCTCCTAATCCTATTAGGAGGTTTCCAGATCTGAATCACAATCAGATCTGGACTCTCTGATTGGATAGGGTTGAGACCCAATTCTATCTGCTAATCTAATCTCAGAATCTGCCCCTTATTTAACTGATCAAATCAGCCCAGTTTGAAATGGGCTTTAGGCCCAACAAGGTTATGTGCTCACTTAGCCTTCCAAACTGCTGCCCAGTTGGGCTTCCTTGTATGGTGTGGGACCCAAACATTGATCTACACATCCGCCACATGGGTTTAGCCCAACCTTTGTTACAAGGCCTGGCCGAATACACTGTTATGGACAGTTCACCCCCTGAAACCCATCACATGGGCTTTATGGATCCAACACTTACCCAAAGTGGTCCATGGGCCAAGCCACCTTGTAACACCCAGGGACTGCGGGCAGATGCAAGATTAGCCCATCAGGTATTACCCTCAATGGCCTTACACTTAACCTCTCAGCCCATAATGATCAAACACTGCCCGACAAGAGAGGACCTCTCCCTCGGCTGCAAGGAACAGTGTTGCACTCTCTACTCACATGGATCTCGGGAATTAAAACCTTTTGCAAACATTTAGAAACCGTAATATATATACTTTTATATCTCATATAAAATATATTTTGCAAAACAAATCTCAACAATTGAAATCGGCTGCCGGCAGTCTTAGTTTTCATCAGAGAGAGTGCATTCCCGATCATTACCTTTGTTTGACCAAGGGGCTGATCCTGTCACTATGATTACCCACTCAGATGAATTCTCAGATTGTCCCAACATACCCAGGTTTTGACCCCCGCTAAGGATCTCACTGATTGGCATATCAAAGACAGCCCAATCCGACACCTAGTGCAGTATCATAATCGAGTCTAGGGGTCAGGTGTAACTTTCCAGTTTTGCCCATCAATCTCTAAGGTCCTGGGCAATACTCAAAATCTGGTCCGGTTCAAAGATTCAATTAATCCTACACTGCATGTACCTCGGGTCTCACCCTGGTGGCAGAGACAGGCCACCCTATCCGACTTGGTGGCACATTAGTGTCAGTCTTATTAGAATAGATCTCCACAGACCGACCTACTGGCTGTGAACATTCTAAACTAACACGAGTCTCATAAGTGTCTAGTTTAAGGGTATTACACAGAAACACACCACAGGAACATGAATCAAATATGTATTTTATTCATTTACAATAAATGTCATAAGTTCATCAAACTGATTGGAGCTAATGGCATACAAAACTGTCTAACACCAACTGTTGCCCAACTGAAATCTTATGGGTGAACAGTAGTTTGGCCCATCAAGGAGAACATCCCAACAGCAGTTTGGCTCACCAAGAACAGCAGCATAACCGCAGCCCTAAGGGAGGCCCCAAAAGGGCGGCTAACTTTAGAGAATGAAGAGAGGCTGAAAGGAAGAGTATAAAAGGAAAAGAAAAAGAGAGAATTAGGGTTCGGACCCCTGAAGACAAAACCAAAGAAGAAGAAGAGGAACTGCTAGAGAAGAAAGAAGGCTGCTGAATGCGAATTGAAGAGGAGATCGAAGGTTGATGCAGAAATATTAGGTTGTCTTCTTCTTTGATTCTGCAATTTGGTAACCTAGATTTGATTAGGGTTTCTTGATGTTTCTTTATTGATTCTTTCCTTTCATTCTTTCTTTTATGTGAACCCTAATGGACTTCAAATCTGATATGTGATTAATGTTTTAGCAGATCCGATTGATTGTGATTTATTCTTGGGATTCTTGATTAGGGTTTTTGATTAATAGAATAAGCTTGGCCGAATTGTTCTTGTTCTTGGATTACTTGAATTGCTTGAGAAAGGGTTTAGGTAATCAGATCAACTAATCAAGAAAATGTACTGGGTATGTTCCCTATGCCTGAAGGATTACTTGAATTGCTGGAAGAAGAGGAACATAATTCTTAAAGGATGTTCCCTACGCCTCGGCCGTGGAGAGCATCATGTATGCCATGCTGTGCACTTGTCCTGACATTGCTTAGGCAGTGAGTGTGGTAAGCAGATTCCAATCCAACCCAGTGTAGGAGTATTGGACTGCTGTGAAAAACATACTTAAGTACCTTCGAAGGACAAAAGAGTTTTGTCTGGTATTCGATGGTAGCTCACTAC
Source organism: Nelumbo nucifera (assembly GCF_055504915.1). Classification (NCBI taxonomy): domain Eukaryota; kingdom Viridiplantae; phylum Streptophyta; class Magnoliopsida; order Proteales; family Nelumbonaceae; genus Nelumbo; species Nelumbo nucifera. The sequence continues at coordinate 80,678,530 of NC_142650.1, forward strand.
AGATCCAGGGGTATACTGATGTCAACTTCTAGTCAAATCTAGATGATAGAATGTTTACATCTAGGTATGTTTTCATGATAGGATCGTGTGTTGTTTGCTAGAAAAGCAGGAAACAGGGGTCCACGACGGATTCCACAACCGAAGCCGAATACATTGCTGCAAGTGAAGCTGCTAAAGAAGTCGTATGGATGAAGAAGTTCATTCATGAATTGGGAGTAGTTAAATCCAGCACATCACCCATTCCACTGTTGTGTGACAACACTGGAGCTATTGCTAAGGCTAAGGAGCCACGAGCCCACTCGAAGTTGAATCACATCGATAGGAAGTACCATGTACAACAGGAGATAGTTAGAAGAAGGGACATCCTGATTCAGAAGGTAGCATCAGCAGAGAATGTAGCAGACCCATTGACTAAAACCCTAACACAAAAAGTGTTTGAGAAACACGTGGAAAGTATGGGACTTCGGCTTGTACCAGATTGGACCTAAGTGCAAGTGGAAGCTGTTAGACAGTGTATGCCCTTAGCTCCAATCAGAATGATGTACCTAATGACATTTATTGTAAATGAATAAAGTACATATTTGATTCATGTTATTATGGTGTGTTTCTGTGTAATACCCTTAAAATGGACACATATGAGACTCATGTTAATTTAGAATCTTTACAGCCGTTGGATAGATCTAGGGAGATTTATCCTGCCAAGGCTAACGCTGATGTGCCGCCAAGTTGGTTAGGGTGGCTCGTCTCAGCTGCCAGGGTGAGACCTGAGGTACATGTAGTGTGGGTTTTCTTAAAGCCGCCCTGAACTGGACCAGAAATCTAGTATTGCCCTGGACCTTGGAGATAGATGGGCAAAATTGGAATGTTACACCTGACCCCTAGACTCGATTATGATACTGCACTAGGTGCCGGATTGGGTTGTCTTTGATATGCCAATCAGTGAGATCCTTAGAAGGGGTCAAAACCTAGGTATGTTGGGACAGTCCGAGAATTCATCTGAGTGGGTGATCATAGTGACAGGATCAGCCCCTTTTTCGGACAAAGTGAATGATCAGGGATGCACTCTCTCTTATGGAAACTAAAGCTACCGGTAGCCAATTTCAATCGTTGAAATTTGTTTTTGCAAAATATATTTATATAAAGATATACATATATATATTATGGTTTCAAAATGTTTGCAAAAGGTTTTAATTCCCGGGATCCATGTGAGTAGAGAGTGCAGCAATGTTCCTTGCAGCCGAGGGAGAGGTCCTCTCTTGTCGGGCAGTGTTTGATCATTATGGGCTGAGAGGTTAAGTGTAAGACCATTGAGGGTAATACCTGATGGGCTAATCTTGCATCTACCCACAGTCCTTGGGTTTTTATAAGGTGGCTTGACCTAGGGACCACTTAGTGTAAGTGTTGGGTCCAAAAAGGGCCCATGGTGATGGGCTCAGGGGTTCACTGTTTCCTACAGTGAATTCGGCCAAGCCTTGTAAAAGAGGCTGGGCTGAACCCAAGTGGCTGATGTGTAGATCAATGTTTGGGTCCCATGCCATACAAGGATACCAAATTGGGCAGCAGTTTGGAGGCTGAATGAGCACATGACTTAATGGGCCTAAAGCCCAATTCAAACTGGTATAATATGATTATTTAGAAGGGGGGCAGTTCTTGGATTTAGATCAGCAGATAGGATAAGGAGTTATCCCTATCCACTCAGAGAGTCCAGATCCAAATAAAGATTTGGATTAGGAAACTCCTAATAAGATTAGGAGGGCTGATCTTGATCTATAGATAAGATAAAGGTCTATCCTTATCGAGAGTTCAGATCCAAATAAGATTTGGATTAGGAAACTCCTAATAGGATTAGGAGGAGCTCTCTTTAAGGCTATAAATAGAGGAGGAGGGTGAACCCTACTTCATCCTTCAAGTCTACAGAGTCAAGAGAGAAGACAGCTCCAGTCAAACTGACGCCATCTTCTACTCTTGCCTCCCTCTATTGCTTCCGCCGTAGCCAGTTCATTCTCCACCTGTAGGAGCGATCAAGAAATGTTCTTGATATCAGTTTTTGGTGAAAAACTGATCTGAAGTTGGGCTCACTCACCCTCCATCGAATTCTTGCTGAAGAGTTCGGTTCTTGCTAAAGAACCACCTATAGATTCCGCTCCACCCTATGCTATGTCATCTTCAATGGGAGTAGTCTTTGGCATTTTCCTTGGGCATGAACACTTTCGTTGGGAGTTACTGTTACTCCATATCAGGTACATCCCTCTCCTACCTTTGGTTTCAGATCTGGTTCGGTTTAGGGTTCAAGATTAATCCTTGAAAATGCAGTTTTCTAAAAGGGTTGTTCCTTGCAGCCGAGGGAGAGGTCCTCTCTTGTCGGGCAGTGCTTGATCATTAAGGGCTGAGAGGTTAAGTGTAAGACCATTTAGGATAATACCTGATGGGCAAATCTTGCACCTGCCCATAGTCCATGGGTTTTTATAAGATGGCTTGGCCCAGGGACCACTTAATGTAAGTGTTGGGCCCATAGGGTCCATGTGATGGGCTCAAGGGTTTACTGAGTTTTTCAGTGAATTCGGTTGGGCCTTGTAATAAAGGCTGGGCCGAACCCACGTGGCTGGTGTGTAGATCAATGCTTGGGTCCCTCGCCAAACAAAGAAGCCCAACTGGGCAGTAGATTGGAGACTAGTTAAACACTGAACACTTAATGAGCCAAAAGCCCATTTCGAGCTGGGCTGATATGATCACCCATCCATGGGGCGAATCTGAGATTAATGTTAGTAAAAGGATAGGGCCTTTAACCTTAATGTGCTCCCTCCTTCTCTTCAAGAAACTTCTAGGAGTTGCCGCCCCTAGTTCCCTCTGGGCTGTCATTTGGGCTGCAACTTAGCTTGCTTTTGAGCACATGTAGGCTGCACTCTAGGCTATTCTTTGGGCTGAAACTGGGCTGAAACTGGGCCGAAATTTCCTTCTTGCTAGGCTTCTTCCCTTGAGTTTTCCAAAGAGTTAGCTTGCATTACTTGGGCCGAATGAAAACTCCCTTGCTCTCAAGGCTGGGCTGGACTGAACTTGATAAATTTTGGGCTTTCTTTTCTTGCTTTTGCCTTCTTTTTCTCGAGTTGGCTGCCCCTGAAATCTTTTATTGCAATTAAGCTAAAAATAGGGCAAAATTTAATTAAACCGGCATAAAATTTCATGCAAAAACCACATAAAAATATAGATAAATTGTAGGTTCATCACATTACCTGGGACACCTCCCACTATCCCTGAGCTCTCCTCATCAAGAACAACTTCCTGACGATGATTGTTCAGGATGTAATCATCTTCCAAAAAATGGGCATTTTGACTACAGAACACCTTCTGTTCTCCTGGGTCTTAGAATAGGTAACCCACAGAGCCTTTGGGGAAGCCTACGAATAGGCAAGCTGGTCTTGGATTCTAATTTGTTCGCACTCGTTCTTTTAACATGTGATAGACAACCCCAAATCTTCAAATGTCTTACACTTGATTTCTTTCCAATCCAAAGCTCATAGGGAGTCTTCGAAACTGATTTGGTTGGAACCCGGTTCAGCACGTATATCGTAATCTCCAATGCGTAACCCCAAAAGGATGTGGGTTACTCTGAGTTCACGAGAAGTAATCAGACCATATCCAATAAAGTCCGGTTCCTCCTCTCTGAAACACCGTTTAGTTGTGGTGTAGCAGGAGGAGCTAACTGTGATACTATCCCATTGACCTTCAAGTAGTCCCTGAATTCGTCAGAGAGATACTTGCCACCTCGATCCGATCAAAGGGTCTTAATTTCTCTCCCTAACTATTTCTTGACCTTTTGTCTGACTCTCTGAACTTTTCAAAGAATTCAGACTTGTGTCTCATTTGGTACACGTAACCACACCGAGAGAAATCATCGGTGAATGTTATAAAATAGACATGCTGGTTACGTGTCCTAACACTCATGGGACCACATACATCAGTATGTATAAGGTCAAACGTACCTGTACATCTTTTAGGCTTACCGTTAAATGGTCGTTTCATCATCTTACCCTAAAGGCAAGGTTCACAGGTTGGAAGATCTTCTACAGTTGGAAGATCTTCTACAGTTAGAAGATCATCTACATGTTGGAAGATCTTCTACGGTAATGCCACAGGCACGTGGGATTAACTGTATCACGGGTTCTTTTCTTGGGGATGTCACCCGAAGTAGTTTCGGCTATGTTAGTTTCTAGAGAATGATGGAGAACATAGAGACCATTCTCAAGCTCTCCGTATGCAAGGAAATCAAATTTCTTCCCAAATTCTGTACATAAAAACAATCTTTTAGTACAATAGTTCCTTCTCTAAAAATTAACTCTATAGTTCATATAGCTGTAGCTGCAACACTTGCAAATGTCCCCAAGTAAATAGTCACTTCTCTGTCACTCAGTCTTCTGCTTATTCTGAACCCCTGCAGTGAGTTACAAACATGAGTCGAAGCCCCAGAGTCAATACACCAGGAAGCAAAAGTTATCAACAAATTGGTTTCTATGACACAGGATTCGAAATTACCTTGTCTCTTGGATTCCAGGTACTGAGGACAGTTCCTCTTCCAGTGGCCGGCCTGCTTGCAGAAGTGACAAGCATCTGATGCTCTGCCTTTCTTCTACTTCTTAGACTGAGTAGATTTCTTCTGAGGCTTTCTCTTTGCCTATCTCTTTGCCTTCCTCTTCTTCTTGCCCGATTTGCTGGCTTCAATAAGCATGGCAATGGGTTCATCCTTCTTAATCATTTCCTCAGCCCTCTACAACATATAGTTGAGTTCCTAGATGCTAACATTTAGCTTGTTCATGTTATAATTCATGATGAACTGATAGAAGAAAGGAGGCAAAGAATTTAGGATGGCGTCCACCTTTGCGACATGGTCAAGCCCGGATCCAAGAGCCTCAAGTTCATTAATATAACCCATCATCCGAAGACAATGGTCATGAACCTATTGGTTCTTGGACATCTGTGCGGTCAAGAACTGCTTCAAGACCTTCTGCCGAGTATAACGATTCTGCTCTTCGTACATCATCCTTAGACTATCCAAGATATCCTTGGACAATTCGATTTGATCAAACTGTCACTGTATCAGATTATCCAAGGAGGCAATGATGTAGCAGTGGGCTAGGGAATTTTTCTCTTCCCATTCCTGGTAGTCCCTCCTACGGGCCTCAGAAGACCTATCAATCGGACGTTCCGGGGCAGGATTCTTAGCTACTTTGTCCAACTTCTCTCAAGTGAGGACCAGTATAAGGTTACGGTACCAGTCAGCATAGTTTGGGCCCTTAATTTTGTTGTCGTCCAACAGTTTAGCGAATTGCCCTTTTGCCATTTTTGATAAAAAGCAAACATTAGTCCACAACCTAATTTGATTCATTTATGCACATAGGTATGGCTTTTAATCTATGTTCCATTTCCATTTATTCATCTCCGAGATTTCCCTCCTATCTTAGTGACGAAGACTGCGAATTATCTCTCTGGAAATGTGGGAAATCACATAGGGTGCATGGAGCCAACTGTTTCAACTGAATAACCCCACCACCTTTCTGTGAAGGATCATATCCACTCATCGTATGAGCTTTCCCTTTGGCCTCTGTCAGACAAGTTTCATTGTCATTTTAGGTTAAACCTTTTTGTCTAGTGAGTGCTCACCCATCATATTCATGAACGCCAAGGTACCGTGAGAGAGTCTTCCATTTTAGGATAGGCCCCTCCCACATCGGTCTATGACTCCGCTATCATCTTATGAAACATTCCAACAAATCCAGCAGCAAATGGATAACCCAATTTTATGGTGCATTTCCTCATTACTGAAGGACCCATCTTCAAGCTAACGATGGAAGGCCTTTAGAGAGTTCATCATATGTATCTCCCTATCACATGCACACATATTTCAGTTGGGAACAAAAGTTACGCCCTAGTTTGATTTAGGTCAAACCAAAGTGGCTCCCACTAACTTTCATAAAGCCAGTTTTTGGTGGGCCCTAAACGGCTAGGGTTCCGCACGGTTCCTCTTGGGAGGTGTGGGGCCCACCACGAAAGGAGGTCATCCAATGACCTTAAGGACACAATGGCAATGATGTGCATTCAGTCATGGTGTGCGCAAGAGCCACTATCGTATCAGCATGAGCCAAGTACTTATAGCCCATGAATGTTGCACATCACACATCCATACATCACATGCAAGGATAAAATTGATCCAATCAATTAATATCTGTAAAACCCATTATTAAAGCCCAATTATTATCCATAATATTACTGATTAATATTATCTAGGTATATGGGCTGAATAGCAAAGAGCAGTTCGGCCCATATAGCTTTTGTGTAGTTAATGGGCTTAAGCAGTTTTAACACTTTAAAACTGGGTTTTACAGGTGTGGGCCAAATTAGGTCTTGGAATTAACTATCAATCCCTTGACCCAAGACTGAAAAATTAGGGCTGAGAACAGCCCCCATTGAACCACAGATTCGGTCCAACCAGTTTGGTCCAATCTGGTTCGAATGGGTCTAGGGTTTGATTTTTAATTCAAGATTTGATCTGAAATTAAATTACTGATTACAGACAATCAAGAATCAGTACTAGGGCTTTTCGCAGATCAGCTACCTGCAAAACAGATGTTAGATTTCTGTTTGCAGTTACACAAACTGCAAATCGCAGATAGCGAAACTCTAATCTACGAAATCTCCTCCTTCTACGCAATCAGCTTCGATCTTTTATAAAATAAAATAGAAAAACCCTAGTTTTCTATTAATGTTACATCAGATCGAATTCCTATACATTCAGTCTAGAAAATAAAAAAAAAAAAAAACTAATTACAGACCAAATGTAAAAGAACTGCAAAACCGCTGATTTCCTACGCCAATCAAGATTGTGATCTCCACCATACGAACAGCCCATAAATCAAGATAAATAAAAAGAACAGTTCTAAATATAAATCAGATAAAAAAATATTTAATTTTAGATCAATTGCCCATAATATGGGAACCGATTTCCCAGAAAATCAATTATCTGTGCAAATCGGGTAGAACGCCTTTTGCCCATTTGCGCAGTTTTAGATTTGATCTATTTCGGTTGATTTGAACCTAGCTCTGATACCATTGAAGGGCTGAGAGATCCATCATATGGATAGCCGAACCCTATAGGTAGGTAGAGCGAAATTTCAAAAATTTCTCTCTCTCTCATATGAGAATCACATTCCCTATTTTAGAAAACTGCATTTTCACAGATCAATCTTGAACCTAAACCGGACCAGATCTGAAACCAGAAGGTAGGAGAGGGATATACCTGATACGGAGTAACAGTAACTCCCAACGAAGGTGTTCACGCCTAAGGAAAATGCCAAAGACTGCTCCCACTGAAGATGACACAGCGTAGGGTGGAGCAGAATCAGCAGGTGGTTCTTTAGCAAGAATCAAACTCTTCAACAAGAATTCGATGGAGGGTGAGTGGGCACAAATTCAAATCAGTTTTTCACCAAAAACAGATATCAAGAACGCTTCTTGATCGCCCTACAGGTGGAGAACAAACGGACTATGGCGGCAGCAATAGAGGGAGGCAAGAGCAGATGATGGCGTCAATCTAACTGGAGTTGTCTTCTCTCTTGAATCTGTAATCTTGTTGGGTGAATTAGGGTTCGCCCTTCTCCTCTATTTATAGCCTTAAGGAGAATTTCTTGTAATCCCATTAGGAGTTTCCCAATCCAAGTCTTATTAGGATCTGGACTCTCTTTAAAACCCTTATCTTATCTGTAGATAAAGATCAGCCCTCCTAATCTTATTAGGAGTTTCTTAATCCAAATCTTTATTTGGATCTGGACTCTCTGAGTGGATAGGGATAACTCCCTATCATATCTATTGATCTAAATCCCAGAACCGCCCCTCCTTTAAATAATCATATTATACCAGTTCGAATTAGGCTTTAGGCCCATTAAGTCTATGTGCTCATTCAGCCTCCAATCTGCTGCCCAGTTGGGTATCCTTGTATGGCGTGGGACCCAAACATTGATCTACACATCAGCCACATGGGTGAACCCCTGAGTCCATAACCATGGGCTCTTAATGGGCCCAACATTTACACTAAATGGTCCTTGGGTCAAGCCACCTTATAAAAACCCAAGGACTGTGGGCAGATGCAAGATTAGCCCATCAAGCATTACCCTGAAAGGTCTTACACTTAACCTCTCAGCCCATAATGATCAAACATTGCCCGACAAGAGAGGACCTCTCCCTCAGCTGCAAGGAACAATGTTGCACGATCTACTCACATGGATCCCAAGAATTAAAACCTTTTGCAAACATTTTGAAACCGTAATATATATATATATGAAGGGAGAGAAAAATTTTTGAAATATGCCCCGTATTCCGCAATCTTTGGGTGTCCAAGGGATGGGATGGATCTCTCATCCCTTCAATGGTATCAGAGCCAGGTTCAAATCTTGAACCAGTTTGTTTCAGATCTGAACCTGCACAAATGGGCAGAAGGTGTTCTACTCGAATTGCGCAGATATGGGTTTTGGGAAATTTGTTCCCAAACTTAATGGGCAAATAATCTGAAATTAATTTTACATGAATCTGATTATTATTTAGAATTGTTCTTTATGATTTTCTTGATTTATGGGCTGTTCGTACAAAAGGAGATCGATTTCTTGGTTTGCACTAGAAACCTGCGATTTTGCAGTTCTTGAATTATTTATGGTTTGTAAATAATTTTTTTTAATTTTCTAGACTCAATGTATAGGTATTCGATCTGATGTAATTATTAATAGAAATAAGATTTCCATTTATTTTATTTTGGATCGAAGATGGCGGCGCAGAAAAGGAGATTTCACAGAGAAGGAGATTTCGCAGATGGAAGAATCGCTATCTGCGATTTGCAGTTTTTGAAACTGCATTCCGTGATCTAACCTCTGTTTTGCAGGATGGATTGTGCGAAAAGCCCTGATTACTGATTCTTGTTTTTCTTTTATCAGTATTTAATTTCAGATTATTTTCTTGAATTAAAGATTTGATTAAAGATCAAACCCTAGACCCATTCGAACCAAGATTGGTTCAAATAGTTTGAATCGAATCTAGGATTTAATCAAGGCTGAAAGTCAGCCCTAATTTTCCCACTAATGGGCCTAAGGATTGGTGTTTAATTAAATCGTTAATTTGGCCCAACCTGTAAAGGCCCAGTTTTAAAAGGTTAAAACTGCTAACAGCCCACTTGACATTTAAAGCTATATGGGTTGAACCATTTGGCCCATATACCTAGATAATATTAATAGTTAATATTATGGATTTAAAATGGGCTTCAAATGGGCCTTACAGATGATTAATGGATTGGATCAATTTTATCCTTGCATGTGATGTATGGATGTGTAATGTGCTACGTACATGGGCCATAAGTACTTGGCCCATGCTCAATCGACAGTGGCTCTTGCGCACACCATGGCTGAATGCACATCATTGCCATGGTGTCCCATTTGGTCATTGGATGACCTCCCTCAGTGGTGGGCCCCACACCTCATCAAGAGGTTACGTGTGGAACCCAAGCCGATTCAGGCCCATCGAAATCTGGCTTTATGAAAGTCAGTGGGAGCCACTTTGGTTTGACCTAAAATAAGAACTAGGGCGTAATTAACTGTTCCCTCCGGCTAATATGAGTGCATGTGATAGGGAGATTCATATGATGAACTCTCTAAAGGCCTTCCATCATTAGCATGAGGATGGGTCCTTCAGTAATGAGGAAACGCACTAGAAAATGGGCTATCCATTTGCTGTTGGGCTTGTCTGAGTGTTTCATAAGATGACAGGGGCGTCATAGACCGATGTGGGAGGGGCTTCACCAGAAAATGGGAACTCTCTCGCGGTACCTTGGTGTTCACGAATATGATGGGTAAGCAATCACTAGACAGAAAGGTTTACCTGAAAATGGCTTTGAACCTTGTCTGACAGAGGCCAAAAGGAAAACTCATATGATGAGTGGATATGATCCTTCACAGAAAGGTGGTGGGGTTATGCAGCTGAAACAGTTGGCTCCATGCACCCTTTGTGAGACGAATAAATGGAAATTGATCGTAGATTAAAATCCATATCTATGAAATGAACATGAATCAAATTAGGTTGTGGACTGATGTTTGCTCTTTTATCAGAAAATGGCAAACGGATCTTTTGCAAAACTGCTTGATGACAACAAGTTGAAGGGCCCAAAGTATGCTGACTGGTACAGGAACCTTATGCTGGTCCTAGCTTCTGAAAAGCTGGACAAAGTGGCAAAGAATCCTGCCCCGGAGCGTCCAGGTGATAGGGCTTATGAGGTCCGAAGGAGAGACAATCAAGAATGGGAGGAGAAAAACTCCCTTGCCCGGTGTTACATCAATGCCTCCTCGGACAACCCGATACAGAGGCAGTTCGATCAGATCAAATTTGCCAAAGATATATTGGACAGTCTCAGGACAATGTATGTAGAGCAGAATCGTTCTACTCGACAAAAGGTCTTGAAACAGTTCATGACCGCACAAATGTCCAAGGGTCAACAAGTTCACGACCATTGTCTTCGGATGATGCGATACATCAATGAACTGGAGGCTCTTGGATCCGGGCTGGACCTTGCAACCCCGACAGATGCTATCCTTAACTCTTTGCCTCCTTCCTTTAATCCGTTCATCATGAACTACAACATGAACAAGCTGAATGTCAGCTTGCAAGAGCTTAGCAATATGTTCCAAAGAGCTGAAGAACTGATTAGAAAGGATGAGCCTGTAGCCATGCTTGTTGAATCTGGCAAGACAGGCAAGAGAAAGAGGAAGGCAAAGAAGCCTCAAAAGAAAGCCACTAAGAGCAAGAAGCAGAAGAAAGACAAAGCATCGGATGCCTGTCACTTCGAAACTTGTGTTATAGAAACCAATTTGTTGGTAGCTTCTGCGTCCTGGTGTATTGACTCCGGGGCTTCAACTCATGCGTGTAACTCACTGTAGGGGTTCAAAGTAAGCAGAAGGCTGAGTGAAGGAGAAGTCACAATCTACTTGGGGACTACTGCAACTGTTGCAGCCGCGGCCATAGGAACCGTGGAGTTATTTTTTAGAGAAGGAATAATTGTACTGAAAGATTGTCTTTATGTACAAAATTTAAGGAGGAATTTGATTTTTGTCTCAAAACTGTGTGCAGATGGTTATTCTGTCTTCTTTAGTAATACGATTACTATTAAAAGAAACAACAGATTCATCGCATACGGGGAACTGGAGAACGGTCTCTATGTTCTACATCCTTCTCTAGAAACTAACATAACTGAAACTACGTCGACTGAAATCCCCAAGAAGAGAGCCCGTGATACAGTTAATCCCACGTGTCTGTGGCATTACCGACTTGGCAACATCGGTGTTGACCGAATCACAAGGTTGGTAAAGGATGGTCCTTTGGATTTTCTAACTGTAGAAGATCTTCCCACTTGTGAGCCTTGCCAACAAGGCAAGATGACGAAACGGCCATTTAATGGGAAGCCTGAAAGATGTACAGGCACACTTGACCTAATACATACCGATGTATGTGGTCCCCTGAGTGTTAGGACACGAAATCAACACGTGTATTTCATCACCTTCACAGATGATTTTTCACGATATGGTTACGAGTACCTAATGAGACACAAGTCTGAATCCTTTGAAAAGTTTAAAGAGTTTAGACAAGAGGTCAAGAAACAGTTAAGGAGAGAAATTAAAGCCCTCCGATCAGATCGAGGTGGCGAGTATCTCTCTGACGAATTCAGGGACTACTTAAAGGACAATGGGATAGTATCACAATTAGCTCCTCCTGCTACACCACAACTTAACGGTGTTTCAGAGAGGAGGAATAGGACCTTATTGGATATGGTCCGGTCACTTCTCATACACTCAGAGTTACCCACATCCTTTTGGGGTTACGCATTAGAGACTGCGATTTATGTGTTGAATCGGGTTCCAACCAAATCGGTTCTGAATACTCCATATGAACTTTGGACCGGAAAGAAACCAAGTGTCAGATACTTGAAGATTTGGGGTTGTCCAACACACGTTAAAAGAACGAGTGCAGACAAGTTGGAATCCAAGACCAGTCGTTGCCTATTTGTAGGCTACCCAAAAGGCTCTGTAGGTTATCTATTCTATGACCCAAGTGAGCAGAAAGTGTTATATAGTTGAAATGCGCAATTCTTGGAAACCGATTATATCCTGGACACCCATCATCAGGAAATTGTTCTTGATGAGGAGATCTCAGGAGCAGTGGGAGATGTCCCACAAGTTCTAGGTAGTGACCAACCTAGAAGATCCACTCGGGTATCCAAGCCACCAGGCCGTTATGGTTATGACTAGGATAGTTACCTGGTGGAAACCTTGACTAGTGAGGAGGACCCCGTGACTTACGCGGAAGCTATGTTGGGCATAGATTCCTAGAAGTGGGTGGAGGCCATGAAAGCAGAGATGGACTCAATGGAGACCAATGGAGTCTGGACTCTAGTAGATCCGCCCTTCGGGGTGAAAACAATCGGTTGCAAATGGATTTACAAGAGGAAGAAGGGCCCCGATGGTAAGGTTGAGACCTTCAAAGCCCGCCTGGTGGCGAAAGGGTACACTCAAAAAGAGGGCATCGATTATGAGGAAACCTTTTCGCCTGTGGCCATGCTTAAATCCATTAGGATCCTGCTAGCTGTAGCAGCATACCATGATTATGAGATTTGGCAGATGGATGTCAAAACTGCATTCCTGAATGGAGATCTTACTGAAAATATCTATATGCAGCAGCCGCAAGGCTTCATTGCTGCAAGATAGGAAAACATGGTATGTAAACTTAACAGATCCATTTATGGACTTAAGAAAGCTTCTAGAAGTGGGAACATCCGTTTTAATTCTGCTGTCAAATCATTTGACTTCGAGCCGAATCCGAATGAACCCTGTATCTACAGGAAGTACAGTGGAGATAAGGTTACCTTCTTGGTTCTGTATGTAGATGACATTCTACTCATTGGGAATGATGTATGAATGTTAACTACGGTGAAAGTATGGCTATCACAGCAATTCTCCATGAAAGATCTTGGAGAAGCCTCCTATATACTGGGTCTTCAACTCTATAGAGATAGATCGAAGCGGATAATAGGATTATCCCAATCTGCTTACATTAACAAAATAGTCCAGAGATACAGCATGGAAAACTCCACGAAAGGAAATGTTCCTTTCAGGCACGGAGTCACTCTCTCCAAGAAGATGTCTCCCAAGACTTCTGAGGAGATTGATGGCATGAAAGACGTTCCTTATGCCTCAACCATAGGGAGCATCATGTATGCCATGCTGTGCACTCGTCCTGACATAGCTCAGGCAGTGATTGTAGTAAGCAGATTTCAGGCTAACCTAGGGCAGGAGCATTGGACTGTTGTGAAAAACATACTTAAGTACCTTCAAAGGACAAAAGAGTTTTGTCTAGTATTCGACGGTAGCTCACTACAGATCCAAGGGCATACAGATGCCGATTTCCTGTTAGACCCAGATGATAGAAAGTCTACATCTGGATATGTTTTCACGATAGGATCGTGTGTTGTTTGCTAGAAAACCAACAAAGAGGGGTCCACTACAGACTCCACGACCGAGGCCGAGTACATTGCCGCAAGTGAGGCTGCCAAAGAAGCCGTGTGGATGAAGAAGTTCGTTCACGAGTTGGGAGTAGTTCCGTCCAGCACATCACCCATCCCATTGTTGTGTGACAACAATGGAGCCATTGCTCAGGCTAAGGAGCCTCGAGCCCACTCGAAGTCGAAGCACATCGAGAGGAAGTACCACGTACTGCGGGAGATTGTTGGTAGAGGGGACGTCCTGATTCAGAAAGTAGCGTCAGCGGAAAATGTAGCAGACCCATTGACAAAGCCACTATCACAGAAAGTGTTTGAGAAACACGTGGAAATCATGGGACTCCGGCTAGTACCTGATTGGACCTAAGTGCAAGTGGGAGCTGTTAGACAATTTTGTATGCCCTTTGCTTCAATCAGAATGATGTACTTTATGAGTTTATTGTAAATGAATAAAACTGCATATTTGATTCATGTTCTCTTGGTATGTTTCTGTGTAATACCCTTAAACTGGACACTTAATGAGACTCGTGTTAGTTTAGAATGTTCACAGCCTGTGGGTCGGTCTGGGGAGACCTATCTAGACAAGGCTGACACTGTGGTGCCACCAAGTCGGTTGGGGTGGCCTGTCTCAGCTGTCAGGGTGAGACCCTAGGCACATATAGTGTAGGATTAATTGAATCTATGAATTGGACCAGATTTCTAATATTGCCCTGGACCTTGGAGATTGATGGGCAAAACTGGAAAGTTACACCCGACCCCTAGACTCGATTATGATACTGCACTAGGTGTCAGATTGGACTATCTTTGATATACCAATCAGTGAGATCCTTAGCGGGGTTCAAAACCTGGGTATGTTGGGACAGTCCGAGAATTCATCTGAGTGAGTGATCATAGTGACAGGATCAGCCCCTTTGTCGGACAAAGGTAATGATCGAGGATGCACTCTCACTGATGGAAACCAAGACTGCTGGCAGCCGATTTCAACCGTTGAGATATATATATATATATATATATATGTATGTATATCTCTATATAAATATATTTTGCAAAACAAATTTCAATAGTTGAAATCGGTTGCCGGCAGCTTTGGTTTCCATCAGAGAGAGTGCATCCCCGATCATTCACTTTGTCCGACAAAGGGGCTGATCATGTCACTATGATCACCCACTTAGATGAATTCTCGAACTGTCCCAACATACCTCGGTTTTGACCCTCTAAGGATCTCACTGATTGGCATATCAAAGACAGTCCAATCCAACACATAGTGCAGTATCATAATCGAGTGATCCCCGATGCTCTTGCTGAAGATGTCGTTCCCCCTCCGGCCCAGGACAAGGCGCAGGCGTAGACTTCCCCCCTTGTCACCAAACTCACTAGGAAGTCCTCATGGACCTGGCCTTGCACCAGGACCCCTAAATGATCATTGGTACCCTAGCAGGGCTCCTCCCTTCCTATTTTGTTCTGTTGCTGTAATAATTCTGTTGTTTTTTTTTTTTAGCACAATACAAAATTTTGTAAAGGCTATACAAGATCAAAATTGAATAGTGAAGGAAGTGAATGAAGCCATTTTTTGTGTACACTGTGTTTTGTGTATGTTGTTTCTTTCCTCCTTCTATCTTTTTTCATTTCTTTTGTATATAAGAGGTCCTTGCCCCTCCGAAAGGTTGAAACCACGATACACAAGGCACATATGTTTCAGACGTAGCATTCGTTTATTTTGTTAGACAGTGTATGCCCTTAGCTTCTATCAGAATGATGTACATTATGACATTTAATGTAAATGAATAAACTACATATTTGATTCATGTTATTATAGTGTGTTTCTATGTATACCCTTAAACTGGACACATATAAGACTCGTGTTAGTTTATAATCTTCATAGCCGTTAGATAGATCTGGGGAGATTTATCCTGCCAAGGCTAACACTAATGAGCTGCCAAGTTGGTTGGGGTGGCTTGTCTCAGCTTCCAATGTGAGGCCTGAGGTACATGTAGTGTGGGCTTTCTTGAAACCCTGAACCGGACCAGAATTCCAGTATTGCCTTGGACCGTGGAGATAGATGGGCAAAACTGAAATGTTACACCTGACCCCTAGACTCGATTATGATACTACACTTGGTGTTGGATTGGGCTGTATTTGATATGCCAATAAGTGAGATCCTTAGAGCGGGTCAAAACCTGGGTATGTTGGGATAGTTTGAGAATTCATCTGAGTGGGTAATCACAGTGACAGGATCAGCCCCTTTGTCAGACAAAGTGAATGATCGGGGATGCACTCTCTCTGATGAAAACCAAAACTACCGGCAGTCGATTTCAACCATTGAAATTTGTTTTGCAAAATATATTTCTATAGAGATACACACACACACACACACACAGATATATATATATATATATATATATATATATATATATATATATATATATATATATATATTTGTTTCAAAATGTTTGCAAAAGGTTTTAATTCCTAGGATCCATGTGAGTAGAGAGTGCAGCACTGTACCTTGCAGCCGAGGGAGAGGTCCTCTCTTGTCTGGCAGTGTTTGATCATTATGGGCTGAGAGGTTTAATTCCTAGCAATATGTCGCAAAGGGCCGAGGACTTACTTAAGAAGGATGAGCCTGTGGTGATGCTTGTTGAAGCTAATAAAACGGGCAAGAAAAAGAGGAAGGCAAAGAAGCCTCGGAAGAAGACTACCAAGCCCAAGAAGCAGAAGAAGGACAGGACAGCAGATGCATGTCACTTCTGCAAACAAACTGGCCACTGGAAGAGGAACTGTCCTCAATACCTAGAATCCAAGAAAGGTAATTTCGAATCTTGTGTCATACAAACTAATTTATTGGTGGCTTCTACGTCCTGGTGTATTGACTCCGGGGCTTCAACTGATGCGTGTAACTCACTGTAAGGGTTCAAGGTAAGCAGAAGGCTGAATGATGGAGATGTGATGCTCTACTTGGGGACTTCTGCAAGCGTTGCAGCTACGACAATAGGCACCGTAGAATTAAAATTTAGAGAAGGAAATATTGTACTTAAAGATTGTCTTTTTGTGCAAAATATAAGAAGAAATTTGATTTCTGTCTCAAAACTGTGTGCGGATGGATATTCTGTCTTTTTCAGTAATACGATTAGTGTTAAAAGAAACAATAAATTCATCGCATATGGGGAACTGGAGAACGGTCTCTATGTTCTACATCCTTCTCTAGAAACTAACATAGCCAAAACTACGTCGGCCGAAATCCCCAAGAAAAGAGCACGTGATACAGTTAATCCCACTTGCCTGTGGCATTACCGACTTGGCCACATCGGTATTGACCGAATCACAAGACTAGTAAAGGATGGTCCTTTGGAACTTCTAACTATAGAAGATCTTCCAACCTGTGAGCCTTGCCTTCAGGGTAAGATGACAAAGAGGCCATTTATCGGTAAGCCTGAAAGATGTACAGGCACGCTTGACCTTATACATACTGATGTATGTGGTCCCCTGAGTGTTAGGACCCGTAACCAACACGTGTATTTCATTACGTTCACCAATGACTATTCTTGGTATGGTTACGTGTACCTAATGAAACATAAGTCTGAATCCTTTGAAAAGTTCATAGAGTTCAGACAAGAGGTCGAGAAATAGTTAAGGAGAGAAATTAAGTCCCTTCAATCAGATCGAGGCAGCGAATATCTCTCTGACGAATTCAAGGACTACTTGAAGGTAAACGGGATAGTATCACAGTTACCTCCTCCTGCTACACCACAACTTAACGGTGTTTCAGAGAGGAGGAATAGGACCCTATTAGATATGGTCCAGTCACTTCTCATCCATTCAGAGTTCCCCACATCCTTTTGGGGATACGCATTAGAGACTGCGATATATGTGCTGAACCGGGTTCCAACCAAATCGGTTCCTAAGACTCCCTATGAGTTATGGACCGGAAAGAAACCAAGTGTACGACACTTGAAGATTTGGGGTTGTCCGGCTCATGTTAAAAGAACTAATCCGGACAAATTGGAATCCAAGACCAGCCGATGCCTATTCGTAGGCTACCCAAAGGGCTCAGTGGGCTACCTATTCTATGATCCAAGTGAGCAGAAGGTGTTCTGCAGTCGGAATGTGCAATTCTTGGAAAATGACTACATCTTGGACAATCTTCGTTAGGAAATTGTTCTTGATGAGGAGAGCCCAGATACAGTGGGAGGTGTCCCACAAGTTCCAAGTAGTGACTAACCTAGAAGATCTACCCGGGTGTCTAGTTCACCGGTCCGTTGTGGTTACGATCAGGATAGTTACCTGGTCGAAACCTTGACTAGTGAAGAGGATCCCGTAACTTATACGGAAGCTATGTTGGACATAGACTCCCTTAAATGGGAAGATGCCATGAAAGCTGAGATGGACTTAATGGAGACCAATGGAGTCTAGACTCTAGTGGATCCGCCCTCTGGGGTAAAAGCAATTGGTTGCAAATGGATCTACAAGAGGAAGAAGGGCCCCAATGGCAGGGTTGAGACCTACAAAGCTCGTCTGGTGATGAAAGAATACACTCATAAAGAAGGCATCGATTATGAGGAAACCTTTTCGCCCGTGGCCATGCTTAAATCCATTAGGATCCTGCTAGCTGTAGCAGCTTACTATGACTATGAGATTTGGCAGATGGATGTCAAAACTGCGTTCCTGAATGGAGATCTTACTGAAGATATCTATATGCAGCAACCGCAAGGTTTTGTAGCTGTGGGTCAGGAACACATGGTTTGTAAGTTGAATAGATCCATATATGGACTCAAGCAAGCTTCTAGAAGTTGGAACATCCGATTTGACTCTATGGTCAAAAGGTTTGATTTTGAGCAAAATCCGGGTGAACCCTGTGTTTACATGAAGACCAGTGGTGACAAGGTTACGTTTCTGTATCTGTATGTAGATTTTGCTCATTGGGAATGATGTAGGAATGTTAACTATGATAAAAGTATGGCTATCACGGCAATTCTCCATGAAAGACCTTGGAGAAGCCTCCTATATTCTGGGTCTTCGACTCTATAGAGATAGATCGAAGCGGATAATAGGATTATCCTAATCTGCTTATATTGACAAAATAGTCAAGAGATACAGCATGGAAAACTCCAAGAAAGGAAATTTTCCTTTCAGGCATGGAGTCAATATCTCCAAGAAGATGTCTCCAAAGACCTCTAAGGAGATCGAGAGCATGAAAGACGTTCCCTATGCCTCAGCCGCAGGGAGCATCATGTATGCTATGTTGTGCACTCTTCCTGACATCGCCCAGGCAGTGAGTGTAGTGAGCAAATTCTAGGCCAACCCAGGGCATGAGCATTGGACTGTTGTGAAATGCATACTTAAGTACCTTCGAAGGACAAAAGAGTTTTGTCTGGTATTCGATGGTAGTTCACTACAGATCCAAGGGTATACAGTTGCGGATTTCCAGTCGGATCCGGATGATAGAAAGTCTACATCTGGATATGTTTTCACGAAAGGATCGTGTGCTGTTTGCTGGAAAAGTAGCAAACAGGGGTCCACAGCAGACTCCACAACCGAGGCCGAATACATTGCTGCAAGTGAAGCTGCCAAGGAAGCCGTGTGGATGAAGAAGTTCGTTCACGAATTGGGAGTAGTTCCGTCCAGCACATCACCCATCCCATTGTTGTGTGACAACAATGGAGTGATTGCTCAGGCTAAAGAGCCACGAGCCCACTCGAAGTCGAAGCACATCGAGAGGAAGTACCACGTACTCCGGGAGATTGTTGGTAGAGGGGATATCTTGATTCAGAAGGTAGCATCAGCAGAGAATGTAGCAGACCCATTGACTAAGCCACTGACACAAAAAGTGTTCGAGAAACACGTGGAAAGTATGAGACTCTGGCTTATACCAGATTGGACCTAAGTGCAAGTGGGAGCTGTTAGATAGTTGTATGCCCTTAGCTTCAATCAGAATTATGTACATTATGAATTTATTGTAAATGAATAAAGTACTCATTTGATTCATGTTCTTGTGGTGTGTTTCTGTGTAATACCCTTAAACTGGACACTTAATGAGACTTGTGTTTGTTTAGAATGTTCACAGCCATTGGGTAAGTCTGGGGAGATTTATCCTGCCAAGGCTGACACTGATGTGCGGCCAACTGTTGGAGTGGCTTGTCTCAGCTACCAGGGTGAGACCCGAAGCACATGCAGTGTAGGATTAATAGAACCTCTGAACCCGACCAGATTTCCAGTATTGCCCTGAACCTTGGAGATAGATGGAAAAAACTGGAAAGTTACACCTAACCCCTAAACTCGATTATGATACTACACTAGGTGTTGTATTGGGTTGTCTTTGATGTACCAATCAGTGAGATCCTTAGTGGGGGTCAAAACCTAGGTATGTTGGGACAGTCCGAGAATTCATCTGAGTGGGTGATCATAGTGACAGGATCAGCCCCTTTGTCGGACAAAGGTAATGATCAGGGATGCACTCTCTCTGATGGAAACAAAGACTACTGGCAGCCGATTTCAAATGTTGAGATTTTTCTTTTGCAAAATATATTTATATAAAGATATATATATATATATATATATATATATGTTATGGTTTCAAAATGATTTGCAAAACTTTTTAATTCCCAGGATCCATGTAAGCGGAGAGTGCAACACTGTTCCTTGCAGTCGAGGGAGAGGTCCTCCCTTGTCGGGGAGTGTTTGATAATTATGGGCTGAGAGGTCAAGTGTAAGACCATTGAGGATAATACATGATGGGCTAATCTTGCATCTGCCCACAGTCCCTGGGTGTTACAAGGTGGCTTGGCCCAGGGACCACTTAGGGTAAGTGTTGGGCCCATAGAGCCCACAAGATGGGTTTCAGGGGGTGCACTGTCCATAACAGTGTATTCGGCCAGGCCTTATAACAAAGGCTGGGCTGAACCCATGTGGCTGATGTGTAGATCAATGTTTGGGTCCCACGCCATACAAGGAAGCCCAACTAGGCAGCAGTTTAGAAGGCTAAGTGAGTACATAACCTTAAATGGGCCTTAAGCCCATTTCGAACTGGGCTGATTTGATTAGTCAATTAAAAGGGGCGAATTCTGAGATGGATCAACTGATAGAATTGGGCCTAGACCCTATCCACTTGGAGAGTCCAAGATCTAAATGAGATTTAGATCTGGAAGCCTCCTAATTAGATTAGGAGATGGTTGATTTGATCTGCAGATAAGATAAGGGTTATCTCTTATCACTTAAAGGGACTTCTAATCCAAATATGATTTGGATTAGCAACTCCTAATGGGATTAGGAGCTGATCCCTTTAAGATTATGAAAGGAGAAAGGGGTGGCAACAGTTAGTGATTGACGTTCAATTTTCTTCAGAGCTAAAAATCACAAGAAGAGAGATTTTTGCACCCTGCGAATTCTCTCTTGCCGCCTCCTTCCTGCCACCGCCATCACCTTTAGTTCGATCTCCAGTTCTTGGGAGAAATCAAGATCTGATCTTGATTCCAATTTTTTGGGAAAATATTGGTTGGAGCTGTACTCACAAGTCGTCCAGTTGATTCTTGCAAAGGGTCAAGTTCTTTTGGAAGAACATTGTTGATTCTGCTCCATCCTGCACTGCGCCATTTTCAGTGGGAACAGATTTTGGATCCTTCCTTGGGCGTGAACACCTCCATTGGGAGATATTGCTTCTCTGTATCAGGTACATCCTCCCTCCTACTCCTTTTGGTTCAGATCTGGTTTGGTTTTTGATTCAAGATTGATCCTTGAAAAACATGTTTTTCAATTATAGGGAATTCGATTCCCTACAAAGATGGGAGAAATTTTTGAAATTCGCCCTTTCCATTCCGCAAGACTTGGGCGTCCATGTGATGGATATCCCATCCCTTCAATATTAGCTTGAGCCATTTGGCCAGCACCTCGATCACCATTAGGACACTTTCTTTGCAAGTCTTTGAACCTTTCCCATGCTTCATAGAGAGTCTCTCCATCAAACTGAGTGAAACTGGTGATGTCATGCCTCAATTTAGCAGTTTTTCCTGGTGGGAAGTATTTTGCTAGAAATGCCTTTGTGAGCTGATCCCATGTAGTAATTGATCCCGAAGCTTGAGAAATTAACCATGTTTTCGCTTTGTCTCTAAGAGAAAAAGGGAAAAGCCTCAGTCTAATGGCATCATCAAAAACGCCATTCATTTTGAAGGTATCACAGATCTCCAAGAAATTTGCCAAATGAGCATTGGCGTCTTCCATAACTCCTACCCCGAATTGAGACTGCTGAACCATCTGAATGATTGCTGGTTTGATCTCAAAATTATTAGCTGCAACCGTTGGCCTTTCAATGCTAGGCTGAATTGTCGAAGTTGGTATGGCAAATTCGCGCAAGGATCTATTAGCATCGTTTTCCATCTCTTCTTCTTTTCTTACTCCCTTAAAAGCTTCTTGATTAATTTGTGTTCCTCCTTCCTAACTTTCCAGCTCCCTACCCTGTCTTCTTTCTCCTTTTTGAGCCTCTCCTTTTTGGCTTTAGTTAAAGCTTTGCACCTATGGTCAATTTCAAGATCTAGATCTTCTAATCAGGCATTTGGATCTATTCGCATAAACAGTTAAAAGGTTGTGCAATGAGCAAAACAAAAAGACAGATTTTTTTTTATTTAAAAAGAATAAGTGGTCTAAAGTAATAGAGTGTATCAAAATTTTTTTGATATTGACAGTATTGCCTTCCCCGGCAATGACGCCAAAAACTTGTACGATTTCTGCAAGTATACAGATTGTGGGCAAGTAATAGTGTGTGAATAGAGTGTCGATCCCACAGGGAAGGTGTTTTCACATTTTGAGGTTCCCTGAGTTCCGTGTCCGAGGGGCGGGTCTTCCATCTAAGTTTTCCAGTTGAAATGTGCTGGGGCTGAGAGCTTGCTTGATCCGGTAGGGGCCCAGCTTCCCTAATCCAGGTTCGGGAACCATGACCTTCTTGAGGACAAGGTCTCCCTCTCTGTAGTGTCTTTCTTTCACTCTGCAGTGGTAGTAGCAGGCCATTCGCTGCTGATAGGTAGTCATCCTTATTTGTGCTTGCTCTCGGGCTTCTTCCAGCAGGTCTAAGTTTGCTCTAAGCGCTTCGTCGTTCTCATCCTTGGTATACCCTTGGACCCAAAGCGTTGGTTGGCCAATTTCCACTAGGATCACTACTTCTGTGTCGTAGGTCAGACCGAGGGAGGTTTCTCCCATCGTTGTCTGAGGTGTGGTTCAATATGCCCATAGGACGCTGTGTAGTTCATCGGCCCATAGGCCTTTAGCTCTATCTAGCCTGGTCTTTAGCCCGTCTAGGATGGTTCTATTTGTGACCTCGGCTAGGCCGTTCGTCTAGGGGTACCCCACTGAGGTGTACTGTTGCCTGATGCCGAGGGAGGTGCACCATTCTCAGAATTTAGCATTGTCGAACTGCCTTCCATTGTCCGTGACCAGCATGTGGGGGAGGCTGAAGCGACAAATGATGTTCTTCCAAAAGAAGCTCTGAATTGCCCGCGCAGTGATAGTGGCCAGGGGTTCAGCTTCCACCCATTTAGTGAAGTAATCCACAGCAACGACGAGTTACTTCCTGCCTTTCGTAGCCTGAGGGAAGGGGCCGAGGAGGTCCATCCCCCACTTGGAAAAGGGCCAGGGGTTGCTGAGGGCCAAGAGAGTGGTCGCTGGTTGATGGCGGAGGTTGGCATGTCTCTGACACTGATCACGTTTCCACACTAGCTCGGCCACATCCTTGTGAAGTGTTGGCCAAAAGTACCCTTGCCTTAAAGTTTTTTGGGCTAGGGTCCGGCCATCGAGGTGATTACCGCAGATGCCTTCATAAATTTCCTGAACCAGGTTCTCGCCCTCCTCCCTACGGAGACATCAGAGGTAAGGCATGGTGAAGGACCTCCTATACAACTTTCCTTCTAGCAAAGTGTAGTGCACTGCCTGTCGTCGAAGTTTCCGGGCTTCGTTCCTGTCATCGGGTAGCCTTTCTTTCAGTAGGAAGTTGATGATAGGATCCATCCAAGATGGTTCGGCTTCCACGGGTAGGATTTGGATCCCTTCTATGGAGGGTCGGGCTAGTTTTTCCATGCACACAATGCGGCCAAGGGCCACATCCGAGGTGCTCGCCAATTTGGAGAGAGCATCGGCTCGGGAGTTCTTGGCTCGCGGGACTTGTTGCAAAGAGAAGCGTTGGAAGTGGCAGGCTAACTCTTGAACTTTGGCGAGCTACTTAGCCATGCTTTGTTCTCTGGCCTCGTACTCACCGTTGACTTGGTTCACCACCGCTGCGCGTCGTTGAGGACTTCGACGTGCTTGGAACCGAGGTCTCGGGAGACCTGCAACCCCGCCAAGAGGGCTTCTACTCGGCTTCGTTGTTGGATGCAGGGAACTCGAATCTCAGCACATATTCTATGATGGCATTGTCAGGGGTGAGGAGAATGAGGCCCGCTCCACTCCCTTTGGCGTTGCATGGACCATCAACAAAAAGTTTCCACAAGGCAAGACCCCCTCAGCCGTTTGTGCTTCTATTGGCTCATCTTCGCGAGGCCGGCCGAGAGGCCTACTAAAAGTGCTTTCTTCTACAAAGTCAGCCAAGGCTTGCACTTTGATCGCGGGCCTCGGCTGGTACTATATGTCAAACTCCAACATTTCTATTGCCCACTTAACCAGGCGTCTCGAAGTCTCTGGCTTGGCGAGGACAACCCTAAGGGGCTGATTTGTTAGGACCACTATGGAGTGGGCTTGGAAATACGACTTGAGCTTTCTGGCCGAGGTGACAAGGGCATAAGCTAGTTTTTCCACTTTGTGGTACCATGTCTCAACACCACTGAGGAATTTGCTGACAACGGTTCGGCCAGCGGATTACCGAATCCGCTGGCCAAGGGCCGGTGGCTCGACGTTCTCGTGTTGGCCCTGATCCTCTGACACCCCAACAGGGCGGTCGCCTCGAGAGGGACCTCCTACTTGAGGGAAAATTTCTTTCATTCATTGGGTGAAGCGGTGCAAACGATCGAGGATGGCCTGAAATTGCTCATAGGTGACCAGGTTCTAATTGTTCCTGGTTCTCCTCACCATGGCTTTCGAGCTTAAGGGGGTTTGTATTTAGAGTATTATTATTTTTTATCCTAAAGTGGGGGTCGTCTTAGCAACTGTTTCCCACAGACGACGCCAATTGTTGCCGCGCGGATTGGCCGAGGGCAACAAGGTAAATTCACTCTTCAGGTTCTGAGTGTTGGCCAAGGACCCCGAGGCCTCAGAAAAGGTGGGTTGAAGCCGAGGACCGCAAGCCGATGTGAGGTATTCCTTCCAATGACTATGGTAGCCGAGGACTGCAAGTCGAGCGAGGTCCCTGGTGACCAGAGTTACTACAAGACAGGGACTGTCAGAGGCTCCAACGCTCAAATTAGTACGAGGTGTAAAGTAGGAGAGGGTGTAGGAGAGGCCTTGGAGGTAGTCCTCAAATGCACCAAATCTCCCTGAATTAATTCTAAGAAGACAAGGTAGGTGCAGGGAGTAAATGAGTGAATGGTGTTGGAGTTTTCTGTTTTGGATCTCCTTTAAGGGGCAATTACCTCTTATTTATACTTGAGAGTGCTGGGGGTAGGTGAAGATTAATGCCCCGGATGAGATCCATACGAGGTCAGACTGCAAGCCCTGGTGGGTACGTCTGACAGTCATGTGGTTGGCTCCGTACAGAAGCAATACGACTCCCTCCTATTGTGGCTGATGTTACCAAGCGCCAGTGGGCTGGGCCTCCCAGCCTACGGTGGGCTGGGGTAAGCTAACCCACATCAGGATCCATCCAAACAGAGAATGTAACACTGTTTCTTGTAGTGAGAGGAAAGGTCCTCCCGTGTGGGTAGTATTCTGATGATTATGGGCAAAGAGGTTAAGTGTAAGAGATCATATTACCTGATTGAATTTATTTCACATAAATCCATTATTCTTGGGTCTTCATAGGGTGATTGAATCCAATGATCATTTAGGTGTAAATGTTGGGCGTACACTGAAGTCATGCTAATTAGCTCAAGATTCACTGCCCTGAGTAGTGAATTCAGCCTAACCTCTTTTAAAGGTGAGGTCGAACCCTCATGATGGTTCCACGCCATACAATATTAGAACCAAATTGGTCATGCAACACTTAGGGACATGGGCCCATTACTAATGAGATAGTTAGGCTTAAGTTGTCATGTGATTTGGGTTGAAACTGGGCATGGTTCTAAATATGGAGCATTTATCTTCTCAAGAGGATAATGCTTATCTATTAAACAAGTATAGATCCAAATTAGATTTGGAGAGTGCTCCATAAAAAGGGGTTAAGAGGAAGAGGGCGAATGCAATTTGTACTCCTTTCTTACTCTTTCCTCTTCTCCCTTCCCTCATAGAAACCCTAGTTTGACCTAAGAAATAATTGATTTTTATCAATTTTCTCACTGTGTTTTTGCAAGAAAAATGTTTGGAAAATCAGGCTAACAAATCTCAATCGATCCAAGACAATTGGGTGGCAATTTTGCAAAAAATAGTGTTACTATTTTCAATTGGAGTCTGTTTTTGGGATTGATTTTGGGCATGAACCATTGCTTTGAGAGCTATGATTTATGGACTCCATATCAAATACAATTAGTTTTAATTTTGTTTTCAAATTTGGTCCAATTCAGTTTAAAAATGATCTAGAAATTTCAAATTTCAAAATCTTCAAAAATCCAGCTCCTAGGAAGTTGGAAAATTTTTAAATTTCAACCAACGACTAAACCTGATTCGACTATCCATATTCTGGATTTTAACTCATCCAACACCAAATGCACATAATATCACATGTTAATGGAAGGGTAATATTTGTCCAACGATCACGTGACATGAGAGTAAAAAGTCGCCTATTCAACATAAACGGATACTTGCCCTGGGTTGTGTTGAAATTTATTTGACCAGCATACATTGCAATGCCCAAGTTCACTGGTTTAATATACCCATAAAAGAAAAAAAAAAGGTCACGGGTTTAATGGCTGAAAAGCTTATAATTAAGGATGGAAATCGTACAAACTACAAAGCATGTCAGTATCAAAGCAGATGTGTCAATTGGAACACCCTAATCGCAACGGATGTTTATCATGATTCTTATGGTTAGCTTGGTAGTCATGTTTCTCTTACATTTCTTGAAACGAATTTAAAATGATAAGCCTAAGACCATTTTGGGGATAACAATAAATCTACTTGTGTTTATTCTTAATTAGGTATATAATAATTTTTTTACTATAGATCAGAGTTTCCCATGTGCCTAGTTCTTGTTGATGAGTAAAAGAAAACCAATGAATAAACTAATAGTAAAAGCAACTAATGTTCCAAAATGTTTACAAGCCATAAATGAGAAAACCGCTGAAAACATCCTGCACAAACTGAAGAGAATTCATATATTTGATGAAAAAGATTTTGACAGATCCTTGGAAAAAAAAAGTGACAAATTTAAGTTTCCATAGAACTCCCATAAACATGCTACCTCTGTCTATTAAAAGGTTGCAATTGCCTTGTAAGATTATAACAAGCAAGCTAACCGTCATTTGCCTAAACTTTCTTAGACTGCATTTGGCATTCCTGACTTATCTCCTTTTTGCAGTTAAAAACTCAGAGTTCATTGCGGCAATTTAACAGCAAAAATGGGGACAAGTCCTTAAAATAAGGAATACCAAATGCAGCATTAGAAAACAACTGGAAAAATACAGGATGGCTAAATAAGTACATAAATATTCTTCAGTTTTTTAATCATCCCACCTTTCCAAGACCAATTTACTCAGGAACCAAATGGACCATTGAGATAACATAGTTATATGCCAAGGAGACAAGTTAGCACTGTAAAACACAGCATGCCAAGACAAATCCCACGTAATCCCATATTTTTGCACAAAACCCTCCAGGTTTTACATTTTGCAATAACTCTCAATATTGGCCTGTAAGGTAATAACAAACACAAACCAATTATGTGGTATGCAATACACTTTTAAATTCACCCTTCGATCTAAACCTGTAGATCTCTATATTCTTTATACGATAGGTAAACAATTAGCAACCAAATCATCCCTATAATGACAACAATTGGACTTTATCAACTTCAACTTAGAAATAAATTAGTTTTGAAAACAACCAGCGGCTTCATGAAACTGCGTTCTCATGTAACCTCAGGGTTACACCCTTCCCAGTTTACCTGATACATGACAAATGAAAAGAATCCAACTTACCAGGGATTAAATTTAGAATCTCCATTGAATAAAAGGCGACAAGAAATAAACGAGTATTTATATCTAACCCAGAGACGGTTACAGTAGACACCCAAGTTTGGTAGTTTCCATGATCTTTCACCCTGCATATACATGGCAGATATTAAAAATTCAAACTGAAATTTTTACATCGAATAAGTAATATGATTTGGAAAATCACATTATATTGAAGTAATATGAAATTTTTACATCGAAGAAGAACTAGCAAGGATCTTGAATGGAGAACTAAAGAAGTAATATGATTTGGAAAGATACAAGTGAAACTGATAAAATTACAATAGCCTGAATTCACTAAGAATTGGCCATTTACAACAGACATTGCAGTGTGCCACTGAGATTGACTAGGTAATCATTGAAGACTCAAGTGTATAATGGAAAGTCTAAAAGGGCACATGACATGACAAAATTAGAAAATATCTGTTTTTTTTTTGAGTGGTAACTTTTAACTTTAACTAGATGTATTAAAATTTGGTATTAACATAAACATAATAGGCTTTTAGGAAAGCTTATTATGCTTTAACAGAACATATGCTACTAGGAAGTTTGGATAGTGGAACAGCACTTGTGAAGATAATCAACATAGAAACAAAATGAAAATAACCCATAAAGGAAGCAACTAAAGGCAAAATTTTATTGAGACAATATAACTATTGGATTGGCAATAAAATCTCTACATTGCAATTTTTAGTATTAGGCTTCTGTACATGGAGATATCATCAATCAAGTATTTGCAAAATTTTACTATTATTTTCTTTTTCTATTTTCCAGGATTCTCCAAAAATACGAACTTAACCTAGAGAATCTTACGAAAGCTAAATATGATGGGTAATAAATGCAAGTGTTTACCTTTCCTCAGAACAATGGGAATATCAAGATTAGGAAACTCGACACGGCAAGTATCTAGATCTGTTGTCCTTGAGGTTAACTGGTTGTATAACAGGCTCTCTAACAGGAGTGGAAACAACCTTCTTAAGATTTTGATAAACTTGTAAAACCATCTGGGGAGTTGATCTTGACTGATAGCTGGAAGAACAGGGGATTATCAACAGCAACACATGGAACATGAATAGGAACTAGAATCAGAGAAGGATCAAAGACGCTATTGTCCTCTCCCTCACCATAAATATGGTATCCATAGACACAAGCTTGCGCTCAACAAACCAAGTCATTTTATCCCTTTAACCAATATCTACCATATCTGTAAAGTCAACAAGCCAAGTGCAGAAGATATGAAAAAGTGTTCATAGAGCCAGTGGGGAATCTCCATGATTCATTAAGATGGTTAGAGGCTTGTCTAGTAGGGTGATTCATCAACTCTGAACCTGAAGTGATGGAGGTTCTGAGTTGGGTGAGTTCTGAGTGGAAAACAAAGAAGAGAATACTAGTGAGAAACAAATGATGTAAACAAGAACATGAAAAGCATATGCGAGGTTCAAGTCAAGGGAGGAAAATGACTTGGACAAGGTTGTTTCTAGTGAAGAGTTGAGTAGACAGGGAAAAGAGAAAGTAAATCAATCGGTGGAAGTTGCAAGAAAACCCCAATTTTTGGTCTGTTTCGTTTGGGGTCTGAACATTGCAATTGAAAATGCCTTGGACAAGGTTGTTTCTAGTGAAGAGTTGAGTAGATGGGGAAAAGAGAAAGTAAATCAATCGGTAGAAGTTGCAGGAAAGGCCCATTTGTTGGAGTTCTGTTTCGTTTGGGGTCTGAACATTCAAATTGATAATCCTAGAGAGGGGCTTGAAGAGGACTCATCAGGTTTTGAGGAGTAGGTCAAGGTGGAGAAAGTGGAGACTAATGTCGTGGTTGAAGATGAGCAAGGTGAGTCATGGCTGAAAGTGGCAACATTAAGAATGGAACTATGAAGAAAAAGAGAATCAAGTTGACCTTCTAGATGTATATGCTGAAGAAGGCAATGTGAGGAGATGGTCAGAAGGGGCTTGGATAGGTTTTGGAGAAACTTATGTAAGAAGGGATAGGGAGCAAATTTACCTAAAGATGGAGGAGTTAGGGGGTGGAGGAAAGGAGAGCTTTTCTGAAAAAAACTGTTTAGTGGGAGGTAGGGATTCATGAGGTGGAGAACCGGGCATCAAAAGTTTGGATGGGAAATAACCACCTACTTTTCAATTGGTGGTTAGCAACCATAGGGTGCTTCTACCCAGAGACTAAGGAGGATCTAAGCATGTTTGGATCAAAGTTGTTGGCCTTCTGTTGCTTCTTTGGTGCTCAAGCATGATGAGGGCTATAGAAGATCTGTGCGGCAGCTCATTGATCTCCGTGGGAGCTTTATACCTGTGAATGGACCAAGTTAAAAGTTAAGGGGGACAGATATAATTCGGAGAAGGTAGAGATTGTATAAGGGAAGGTCACCTATTAAATTTGGCTTTGGTTGGAGAAAAAACCGTCAGTGAGAAGGTGGAGTGTGGGGAGAAAAGGTGAATGGGGTAGTGAGCACAGCTTCAGAATTGTTTCTTCCATCAAGAAACAATATCTAGATCAAATCTTGATCACTTTCAAGAGATGGAGATCGAACAGGGTAGGGCAGCAAGAGCACAGAGAGAAAATTGGAGGTAGAAACAGTCAAACTGTGTAACCCTTTTCAGGTCCGCCTTGCTCTTTACGTATAGCCCTTAAAGATATAATCTCTTAATCTGATTAGGAATTTCTTAATCCAAATCTCTATTTGGATCTGAACTCTTTAAGTGATAAGGATAATCTTATCTGCAGATCAAGATCAGCTACTCCTAATCATATTAGAAGTTCCCTGATCCAAATCTCTATTTGGACCTGGACTCTTTAAGTGGATAAGAATTATCCTCTTATCCTTATCTGTTGATCCATACCCAGATTTGCCCTTATTTAATTAATCCAATTAACCCAGTTCAAAATGGGCTTTAGGTCCATTAAGCTTTCAACCTCACTTCCTTTTAATGCTGGCAAGCTTGGCTCTCTTTGTATGGCGTGGGACCTTATCATTGATCTACACATCAGCCACATGGGTTCGGCCCAGCCTTAGTAACAAGGCCTGGCCGAATTCATTGTAGGACACTGTGAACCCCTGAGTCCATCACTATGGGCTCTTAATGGGCCCAACATTTACACTAAATGGTCCTTGGGTCCAGCCATCTTATGAAGGCCCAAGGACTGTGGGCAGATGCAAGATTAGCCCATCAGGTATAACCCTCAATGGTCTTACACTTAATCTCTCAGCCCTTAATGATCCAACATTGCCCGACAAGAGAGGACCTCTCCCTCGGCTACAAGGTATAGTGTTGCACTCTCTACTCACATGGACCCGAAGAATTAAAACATTTTGCAAACAATTTGTGAAAACATAATATATAAGTATATTTCTATATAAATATATTTTGCGAAACAAAATTTCAAACGCATTTGAAATCCACTGCCGGCAGTTTAGGTTTCCATCAGAGAGTGCATTTCCCGATCATTCACTTTGTTCAACAAAGGGGCCAATCCTGTCACTATGATCACCCACTCAAGTGAATTCTTGGACTGTCCCAACATACCCAGGTTTTGACCCCCTCTGAAGATCTCACTGATTGGCATATCAAATATAGCCCAATTCGACACCTAGTGCAGTACCATAATCGAGTCTAGGGGTCTGGTGTAACATTCCAGCTTTGCCCATCTATCTCCAAGGTCCAGGGCAACACTGGAATTTGGTCCGGTTCAGAGTTTCAAGAAAACCCACACTGCATGTACCTCAGGTCTCACCCTAGCAACTGAGACAAGCCACCCCAACCAACTTGGCGGCACATCAGTGTCAACCTTAGTAGGATAAATCTCCCTAGATCTATCTAATGGCTGTGAAGATTCTAAACTAACACAAGTCTCATTAGTGTCCAGTTTAAGGGTATTACACAGAAAGACACTACAATAACATGAATCAAGCTGATTGGAGCTAAGGGCATACACTGTTTAACAGTTGCTTCAAGTAGGCAAAACAAAATACTAGAGTTACAACTTACAAGTTAGAACTTAAAAGAAGGGGGCAGAGCCCCTGTTCTAGATCCAAAAAAGCTAGTGAAAAAATATTAAAATAAAAGAAGAAAAGAAATATGAAAAAGAAAAAAAAAGGGGGTGGGGGCCGAGCCCCTGTTTTGGATCAAGAAAATCTAGGGAACAAATACTAAAAAAGAGAGAAGAAAAGTAGGGGGCAAAGCCCCTGTTCTAGACCCATAAAAACTAGTGAAAAAATTACGAAAATAAGAGAATATGAAGAAGAAAAGAAGGGGCAAAGCTCCTGTTCCGCCCCTGTTTCAGACACCAATAATGAGAAAAAAGCTGGAAAGTGTAAGAAAATTTAAAAACAAAAGTAGGGGGCGGATCCCCTATTTCAGTCCAATAAAATGATTAAAAAAGCTTGGGGAAAAGATACAAAAAGAAAGGAAACAGAGAAGAATATGGAGAACTCACCTTGACTTAGGGGGCTGTGTGGGAACAATAGAGGAATCCCATTCCCCCCAAGAATGGGAATCAAAATCCAATTCCTCCAAACAAACAGTAGGAACAGGAAGGGGCCATTCCAGTGATTTAAAAGGCACGCCCCTAGGCACATAGGCGAGGCGCATTAGGTCCTAAGTGCAGCCCTTTCAAAAGGCGCACACCTAGGCACTGATGTACCTCAGCCCAGGTGTGCGGCTTTTGAAAATTTCACACCTCGCCCGCTCACCAAAACTTTGAGAACCCCCTATTTGCTAATGATGTCCATTCATTCATCCTCATAATATATCTTCTTAAAAAGCAATTATGGGTTTTACATGCTTGAAAATGGGTTTTACATGCTTGAAAATGTTTTATATGTTTGATTTTATTTTTAAATTTTCATTTAAATATGCTTTACATGTTATGCTTAAATATTTATTTTTAGAAAATAGGTTTTTTAAAACATTTATTTTCAAAATTAAGTTTATATTTTTTATTAATATTATGTTTAATATTTTTTTCATTTCTTTTGCAATTTTTTGAATTTTCTAACATTTTTTTTATTTTAAGCCTTTTTTTTTGTATTTTTGCACCTTGCTTCAAAAAGGTGCGTGGCTTGCCTTGCACCTTGTGCCTTGGGCACAAATTGGCCCCTATGCCTTTTTTGCGCCTTGCGCTTTTAAAGCACTGGGCCATTCCAATTCCGATTCCAGGCACCTATCTAGAAACCAAACAGACCCTTAATCTTTTTTTGGACACCAATAAGAAATGTGATGCTTTATTTGTAGTCTATTTCTAGTGGATTTTGAGCAATGACTGAAGTACCCCCTATTTATTTCACAAGTTTGTAGTTTATTTGCATTAAGACTATTTTAAGACATGAGAGAATGAAATAGAGATTGGGGCTTCAGCCCCAAGTGTATATGATGCCTAACCCCTTCCACATTGATATCTTAATCATCCCTAGGTTGATTAGACTTGGTTGCTTTGGAGTCATTTTAGGGAACTTTGAGAATAAAACTTCTATGTTTTCTTAGACTAAAATGCCTTCAAAATACCCCCAGTTCTTACTTTCCATCTCTTTTCCATAATTTTTGTGCAAGAATTAAGTGGCAACTCCAAACACACCCAACTTTCGTTGTGGTCTCGTGCCCACAGGCTAGTTGTCACACATTTCTACTTTGTCAATAAGCCAATCCCTCTACAATGAAGACTCATTGCTGATCACAGTCTAGATTTGACCTTCCCACACCCCTTGTTGAGGAGGTGACGAGTCCTAGAGAGATTAACCCTGCTTACTAACGCTTTGATCCCAAGGAGAGCACCATAGATCACTAGGAACATCCCTCATCATCACTCTTGGTCATTCACTTTGGCAAACGCTACTAGCGTCACTCATCTATATCCTTTGGATCCTCTCACAAGAATGGTCGAGGGATTGCCCCTTGCTCTAAAACATGTTGCACCTCCAAAGTGGTACATAGATGCCGTTTGACTTGTAGGATGTATCATTAGGTGAGTATTATCCAAAAGCTGCTTGCAACAATTCTTAGATTTTTGGGCTTCTAATCGTTCTTTGCATATGGAGATTGTGAGACAATAGACATATATTCGAGGACTAAAAAGTAAAATTACAACTAAAATGCTTAGCAAGGCTGATCCCAAACAGAAAAACAAAGATCTCACAATGAATTAGTAGAGTGAGATAACGACCTCACAAGAAAACACTAACGATTAAGTGAGACTGCCTCAGAGATCAGGGCAAAACAAGACCTAGCAAGGCTAAGTGAAACCCAACAAGAGAGCCTCGCTATTTGGATCAAAGCCTCAACACTCAAAGGTTGGTGATCCAATGACCTTGTGATCCAATTCGACCTTGCAAGGCCAAATCAGAGTCTCAATCGGAATCTCGACACTAAGAGATAGAAAACATGACTTTGCGAGTACGTCCAACCTCGCATGGCCATATTAGAATCTTAGTACTCAGGTGTTGCTTTGAAATTGTCAATGGGTGACCATTACCCCAGGGAAACCACATTTTGTTGTACCTAGTATTGTATAGACACATGTCACTCTCTTAGAGAGCCTTGAGATCTGTGGAGACTCAGTAACTTGATGTATCTTATTAGTATAGTCCTTGTTGTATATTACTTATACATCTTATTCTTCTTTTCTCTTTCAGCCCTATATGGGCATTCTTGTAATTGTACATATCCTTTAATATATAAAAGACTCTTTGAGGTGGGGGTCAGTTATTCTTGACACGTCTAAGATTATTCTTGTTCTTTTCTCTATTCAGCCAAGAGTGTTGACATGGTATCGGAGCAGGTTGCTCTCTGATCTATTTTCTCTCTCTCTTGAACCTCACTACAAGTAGTAATCATGTCGTATTAGGGATGTTTTGATCAACCCTTTTCTGTTCAGTCTTCTTTGCGCAACCAGCAGGAGAGATTCCATTAGATCTCTCTTGGGAGACATTGGTTCGAGGCCAAACTTCAGATCTGGTGTCGCCTAGACCTGATCTATTCTCCCTACAAACAGCATCTGATTTGGTGAAGTTTTCGAAGGAGTTCTGATCTTCTTCTTGGGGCGGCAACACTATACAGTTTCTTTTTTTGGACTGCAACAGCTTTGGACTTCAGATATCGTGTCACCTAGACCTGATCTATTCTACCTACAAACAGCATCTGATTTGGTGAAGTTTTCGAAGGAGTTCTGATCTTGGGGCGGCAGCACTGTACAATTTCCTTTTTTGGACTGCAACATCTTTGGACTTCAGGCCTTCTACATCAGACTACGATTTGAGTTTTTCTCTCCAAATTGAAGGGTTATCTCAAGATCTTCTTAACCCTACACTCAGTTTCTGGTTTGGAGATTTCTAAGGACTCTTTCAATCAGCACAAGATACCTCCTTGTTCTTGAAAAAGACGCCTGATGTGTTGGCAAATCACGGTTTTCTCTCAATCAACTGGCTCAATCAACCTATAACCCTAGATCTGGTGTCATCCTAGGGTTTTCTTGCTTCACATTTGTTTGATTCAGACTTCAGATTCATATTTGAAAGGCTTTAGACTCGACAGTCTTAAAACTTGCCTTTTTTGGACTGTCATCTTGAGTTCTTGATTGCTGAATTTGGTTTTCTCTGATATCCTTGTGCTTGGACTGCTGTTTTCTTGCTGAAATGGCCTCTGATAGAGATGATATTATTCCTATAAAACTAGAAGGATCAACCTATGGAATTGACACTACTGTTGTAGCACATGGGAGTAAGAAATCTACTACTGGTGGTGATTCTTTTGTTAAAGGTGATTCTCTAGCATCTATGGTTGAGGAAAACATTCAACAACTAGTAACATCTGCTATTTCTTCTCCTCTTTCTGCTATTGGTTTACCTGGTAAATTTTTCGGTTATTGTGCTTCTCCTCATATTTGGATCATTGACTCTAGAGCTACCAACCACATGACAGGAGCCTACCCTAACCAACCAAGTAACCTTACCGAAACCTATCACAAACATTGTTACTGCCAATGGTGAAAAGTTAAACATCATTGGTAGTAGTAGATGCCTTTTAAACTTTCACCCACTGCATCTTCCCCTCTTACCAAGACCCTTCTTGTTCCTAATCTCACTACAAATTTGATTTTTATTGGCCAATTAGTTGATGAAGGTAACGTCTAATCTTTTTTCAGGATGGATGTTTGGTTCAGGACCATAACACTGGGAAGGTGAAAGGGAAGGGGAGCAGGTTGGGCCATTTGTTTGCATTGGAGTTCGAGAAGTCTCAAACAGCAGCATCATCAGCTTATTTCAGATCCTCCACTTCTAGTTCCTTTTTTAGTCATAGAAATAATGTTTGGGACTTATGACATAAACATTTAGGTCATATACATGCTGAAAAATTAAAATTTTTGTTTGATTCAGGCCTTATTAAGAATAGAGTTCCTTGCACACCTTTGATACATCTTGTGTTTCCTACTACTTAAGTAAGAGTCGTACCTTACCATTTCCTCACATATTTGAGCATGCTACCTCTTCCTTCAAGTGTATACATAGTGATGTCTGGACTGCATCTGTCACTTCTTGCTAGCTTGTGGGGTCCCTCATTTATTTCAATATGACTCAACCTGATATTTCTCATGTTGTTCAGGTTGCTAGTCAATTTTTTTTGCTCCTCATCAGCCTCATATGACTGTTGTTCATCGCACCATTCGATATGTTAGAAGCACAACTTCTCAGGGATTGTGCTGGTTGTCCAGACACTTGTAGGTCCACTTTTGGTTGGTGTGTTTTTATGGGTGATTCACTCATCTCTTGGAAGTGTAAGAAACAACAAAGTCTCAAAGTCTTCCACTGAAGCAGAGTATAGGGCCATGTCTTCTGTTTCCAGTGAGATTGTTTGGTTACGATCTCTCTTTATGGCTCTTGGCATTCAACTTCCTACTCATATTCCTCTCTATGCAGACAATACGAGTGCTATCAAGGTTGCATCTAACTCTGTCTTCCATGAGAGGACCAAGCAGATTGCTATCAAGGTTGCATCTAAGATCTTTTCACTACTAGGTCTATTTCACTTCCTCATGTAGCCTCAGACATGCAGATTGTTGATATCTTCACCAAAGCTGTGACTAGAGTTTGACATCTCTTTCTTATAGACAAACTGACGCTTATGTCTAGGCATCAGTTTGAGGGAGAGTTTGGAACCTCTGTAACTTGATGTATCTTATTAGTATAGTCCCTGTTGTATATTACTTATACATCTTATTCTTCTTTTCTCTTTCATCCCTATATAAGACTCTTTGAGGTGGGGGTCAATTATTCTTGACACCTCTAAGATTATTCTTGTTCTTTTCTCTATTCAGCCAAAAGTGTTGACAAGATCATGACCTAACAATTTTGTGGCCCTAATGGGCATGTGTCCTTGGAGAGAGAAAGACGGGATATGTTCCCCAGGTGTTGGTTGAAACTACGAACACCCCAACCCTTATGCCTCCATGCACATAGCTTGGTTCCTCGCTTCTATAAATATGTGAGAAAGTAGGGCATTGGGGGACATTGATCCTTAGCCAATTCCATGCAATTCCCTAACACTCCAAATCCCTATCAAATTTAAGACATTTTCCTCAAACTTCCACCAAACTACTTTCCTCAATTCTAGAGGCATTTCTTGATCCACTTTCCTCAGTTCAAGACTATCTAGAAGTAGAAGGTTACACAAATGCAGATTGGGCTTTCTTAATATCTAATAGAAGATCCACTACAAAGTATTGTACCGTTTTTAGAGGAAATTTAGTGACATTGAAGAGTAAGAAACAGACAAATGTAGAAAGAAGCTGTGCTGGAAGCCGAACATAGAGCCATAACACACACTCTCTATGAGCTAGTGTGATCAAAAAACCTCCTATAAGACATTGGGTACTTAGTAAATAGTCCTATGAGATTGTACTGTGACAACCAAGATTGTACTGGAAGCCTATACTACCCCTGTTTGAAATAAGTGCTTTTTAACCAAATGCTCATGAGCACTTACAAGAATAAGCACTTACTTTTCAAATAAGCACACCCAAACTCTACCTTAGTTTCATCTAAAACTCAACCTCAAACCCTAGATTCTAGAGTTTATAGATTTTCCCAAGCCAATATTTTTGTCCTTTTATACAAGAACTGCACCAAATCCAACTAGACAACATTGCCCTCTAAAATTACTATCCTTTCCAAAAACCTCCCAGCAGAATTTCATAGAAAAATTCCAATCCTACACCTATTTTCTTTAAGGCAATAATTTTCACTATTTTGGAACAAAAATGCAATTGGTACCAGAGCAACATGTCCTACATCAAGAGGCAGTAAGGAGTGATTTGTTCTCAGGATCCACCTATCCAAGGGATGTGCAGGTAGTTGAACTTTATAATCTATATTCTTGTATTGCTTATGTACTGATCTAGTAGGCACACTTCTTTATAAAAAAATACTGTTATTAAGCAAAAATGACAAAACACAGGACAATAATGATGTGAACTGGTTTTCTACTCACAAGTAGATATTGTTTGGATCAATATCTTTAAACAGATTAATGTAGAAGCGGAAACCTTCAGGGCTGATATCTCTGCACAGTAGACCTGCAGAGGTGTGTAAACAAATTTAACTAAACAAAGATATATACATGCAATCTAATCGAATAAACACGTGCAGAGGCACACCTTTGCTCTCGGCGGTTAGAAGATGTTCCTTGGCCATTAATGGAGCAATCCCAAGTGCAATGGCAGCATCACTTGGACTTATGCCATTTTTCAGAGCTTCAGATTTTAGTACAATGGACTTAATTTTTGCAAGAACCTACAGTCAAACATAAAATCTTGATTATTGTAATCATGTTCTTGAAAAGGTCTACAAGCAATGAATGTTTAAATATTGTAATTAGAGATGCCCAAAGCATCAGAACAAATCTACACATTTTAAGTATTGCAGAAACAGAATGGACTCATCCTGCATGCACTAAAGCCATGAGCTAAAAGCCAACAAAAGAGCAACAAACCTTAAAACCATTAATCCATATTTAAGTGGAGTTCAATCCATATTTTATGTAAAATCTTGTTCATTTCTTTTACAAAATTTTCCAGTTTACTGCAAAAACAAAATATCAAACCACTTTTTATATAAAACATATAGTGCTTCATAATTTTCTCAAAATTATTTATTCAATTAAATATAAAACCTCGAAAGCTTTGTTCATTTTTTTCCATTCTTCTATTTACTTCCAAATTACAAATTAAAAGTAGTTCTTGTTTTATCTTTTATTAACATGTTAGATTACTACAAAGTGAGAGAACACAAAAACTAACTTTAGTAAAGACATTATTACAGATAATACTACAGTTAAGACAGATTCCAAAGGGATAGAAAGCTAACCACGTTTTTTATTATCTCAGTTTTGTTATAGAAAAGAACAAGATCGATAGAGATAGTCCACAAAGAGACCTTACGTTCGGTTTCAATCAAGTATACAGATCTTACGTTCTAACTTGGGGGGAGAATACATTGATGGAAAATTTCTGGTTTACTTGAAAACATCATGGCATACAAGTTGAACGGAGCTATCCTGATAGTCCATAGCAAAATGGTGTAGCAGAACGGAAGAATGGCCACGTTCTCAATGTTGTGAGGACTCTTCTACAAGAGTCACATGCGCCTCCCTAATTTTGGATGGAAGCTGCTTGTATTGATGTGCATCTAATTAATTGTATTCCTTCATCTGTTCTTGCTAACATGTCTCCTCATCAGAAAATGTTTCTTGCCCCCCAAATCTTTCCCATCTTCATTCATATTTTTTGATGTATATGTTTTGTACATCTTTCCTCTCATGAACATTCTAAGCTTTCAACTCAATCTGTTATGTGTGCCCTTGTGAGACACAGTCTTAACCATAAAGGATTTCTTTGTTATGATCCCTTTGCACATCGTATTCACATTTCCCGGAATGTGGTTTTTCTTCAACATATCTCTTTCTTTTCAAGAGTAGCCAAATTTGCACCTTTTGTTTCTGTTCTGTATGACTTTGACTCACAGGATGCTTCGTCTTCAACTGCTGTGAAGGTTTTTCTCATCTTCTGAGTCAAAAGTCAAAAGACTTTTGACTTGTATTTGATAAAGTAGATCTAAGTGTGCCTAGTACAAAATCATCAATGAACAATACAAAATATTTGTATCCCAAACATGAAACAACAGATGAAGTCCATACATCACTATATATAATTTCAAAGGTGAAGTAACATGTTCAACTTTGTGAGTAAATGGAAAAATACGACTTTTACTCAAAAAACAAGAAACACAAGATGTATCAAAAGTTTTCACAGAGGAATTTTAGTTCTAATGATGCTAGAGTCAAACAAAAGTTTAAGTTTATCAAAGTTTGGGTAGCCCAAACGTTTATGCCATAAATCCCAAACATTATTTCTTTGACCTAAAAACAAGACTCAATGAAGAAGAGTTCAAATAAGCAAAGGATAATGTTGATTGAGATTTCTCAAACTCCAGTGCAAACAAGTAGCCCGGCCTACACCCCTTCCCTTTCATCTTCCTAGTGCATTGGTCCTGAATCAAACAACCATCAGAGGAAAAAGTTAGAATGCTACCTTCATCAACCAGTTGACCAACTTGAAATAAGGTTAGTAGTAAGTTTAGGAACAAAGAAGGTCTTGGTAAGGGAAAATGAGTTTGAAGGTGAGAGTTTGAAACACAAATCATCCTTCCCAATGATATCTAGTTTCTCAACATTGGTAGTAACAATATGTTTATGGTGAGTCACAGAAAAGTCGTTTAATGGTTCAGGATAGGCTCTAGTCATATGATTCGTAGCACCAGAGTCGATTATCCAAACATGAGAGGGAGAAGAGTGGTAACCAGAGAACTCACCAAATAGGCCAATAGCAAAAAAGGCAGATGAGATAGCAGCAAATACCAGTTGCCAAATTTCTTCCTTATTCATGGAAGCAGAAGATTCACCTTTGGCAATAGAGGCATCAGTCGTCTATCACTCATACACCTGATAAGCTCGTGGATGATTCTTCTTCATAGAACCATTAGAGGGACGAACTGGGCAGTCTAGAATGATATGACCATGTTGTTTGCAATAAGTGCATACATTCTTCTTGCAATGTGAAACTATGTCCAAAACCCTTACATTCATAACAGTGGGTTTTAGAGAGATCCTTTCCACCAGATTTCTTACTCTCGTGCGCAATGAAAGCAGTATGAGTCTAGTTTCTTCCCTCAACAACTCTCCCATCACAAAGTCTAATCCGGAAGAGTACCTCTCTACTCAAGACATTAGACCTGATTGTTTCATATTTTGGTCTCAGTCTCATAATGAACTAGTTCACCTTTCTATTCTCAAAATGGTTCTATAGATACTTAACACACACTAGGGGATCAAAGGGATTAGTGTGAACCAGTTCATATTTTTCCAATAAAACAATGAAGCTTGCATAGTACTCATATCTTTTTATCCCCTTAGCAATAAGCAAAGATCTCAGACTCAATCTGATATTGTTTTAACAAGTTGGGCTGATGATAAACCTTCTTCAAATACGAATACATCTCATAGGTTGTTCATAGTCTTCTCATGGGCTCAGTTTGTTCCACCCATGGCCTACTACTGAAACTTGCTTGTATGGTTGTAGTTTAAGGAAGACTTGCTCCCCAACCTGGTGCTGGACGGGCCTATGCTTTCTGTTGTAAGAATCTTCCATCCATTGTTGGGCTCGACGGAGGTGGGATTTGAGATCTTGTAACACCGTATCCCATTGGAGGAGTTGGTCTTCCACTACTACTACTGCTGTAGACCCTTTCTCATATGGGAGTAGGGGAGGTGGGTCCCGTCCATATAGAGCCCGGAAGGGAGTCATTCCTACTACACTGTGATACGTGGTACTATACCACCATTCTGCCCAATGAAGCCACTTGAGCCACTGACGTGGCCTATCCCCTGCATAGCACCTTAGATAGGTTTCCAAACTCCGGTTGACCACCTCAGTTTGCCCATCTGTTTGAGGATGGTAGCTGGTAGATTTGAAGAGTTTCACTCCCTGTAGTCGAAAAAGTTCTGCCCAAAAACAACTCATAAAAATTGGGTCGCGGTCTGAGACAATAGAGTTAGGGGTACCATGCAGTCATGCCACCTCCTTAGTAAAAATCTCAGCCACCATTGAAGCTGTAAAGGGGTGGAAAAGAGGGAGAAAATGGTAGTATTTGGTGAGTCTGTCAACAACTACGAGAATGATGGACTTGCCATAGGAAAGGGGAAGCCCCGTTATGAGGTCCATGGATACATCCGCCCACACTTGTGTAGGAATTGGGAGTGGTTGTAGCAAACCTGCTAGACACTGGGTATCAGCCTTATTTTTCTGGCAAATGACGCATTCGGCTATGAATTGTTGGACCGAATTCCGCATGCCTTTCCAATGGAATTGAGTGGCTAGTTTCTTGTAAGTGCGCAAAATCCCCGAGTGTCCACCTGTTGGTGATGAGTGGAACACTTCAAGAAGCTGCTGAATAT
Source organism: Nelumbo nucifera (assembly GCF_055504915.1). Classification (NCBI taxonomy): domain Eukaryota; kingdom Viridiplantae; phylum Streptophyta; class Magnoliopsida; order Proteales; family Nelumbonaceae; genus Nelumbo; species Nelumbo nucifera. The sequence continues at coordinate 80,720,836 of NC_142650.1, forward strand.
GGGCTGAATCCTATGGTATCACCATTCGACGTTTATACAACAGCAAGTTATTCTACACTATGTACCCTGGGTGGCTAGTAGGGTCCTCTTGGACCTGTGAACGTAGCTTGCTTGGTTGTGGGTGTCTTTCAGCTTCTTCCCTTAACTGACTCATGATGGAACACGTTGTGCCCATGAGAAGTAATGAAATTAGTTGTGGTTGGCGTGACAGTGCATCTGCCACCTTGTTAGTGTGCCCTAACATGTATTCAATGACATAATCGTAGCCGAGTAATTTGGCTATCCATCGTTGCTGTTCCGGGGATGATACTGACTGCTCCAACAAATATTTCAGGCTATGGTGGTCAGTTCGTATGATGAACCTCCTCCCTAGAAGGTAGGGTTGCCACCGCACAATTGCTATCAGTTCTCGTTCGTATACTGACTTGGCCCATTTTTGTGTTGTCAATGCTTTGTTGAAAAATGCTAGTGGCCTTCCTTCTTGCATGAGAACCGCACCCACTCGATGGTGTTAGACAGTTATGCCCTTAGCTCCAATCAGATTGATGTATCTTTTGACATTTATTGTAAATGAATAAAGTACATAATTGATTCATGTCATTGTGGTGTGTTTCTATGTAATACCCTTAAACTAGACACTTATGAGACTCGTGTCAGTTTACAATCTTCACAGCCGTTGGATAGATTTGGGGAGATTTATCCTACCAAGGCTGACACTGATGTGCCGCCAAGTTGGTTGGGGTGGCTTGTCTCAGCTGCCAGGGTGAGACCTGAGGTACATGTAGTGTGGGTTTTCTTGAAACCCTGAACCGGACCAAAATTCCAATATTGCCTTGGAACTTGGAGATAGATGGGCAAAACTAGAATGTTACACCTAACCCCTAGACTCGATTATGATACTGCACTAGGTGTCGGATTGGGCTGTCTTTGATATACCAATCAGTGAGATCCTTAGAGGGGGTCAAAACCTAGGTATGTTGGGACAGTCCGAGAATTCATCTGAGTGGGTGATCATAGTGGCAGGATCAACCCCTTTGACGGACAAAGTGAATGATTGGGGATGCACTCTCTCTGATGGGGTCCAAGAACCAGGATGACAGCACCAGACAAGGAGGAAGGAATACTGGGCCCATGCCCATTGGTTCCTTTCAAACGGCTGACCTGGACAAAGACAAAGGACTCTGTTACAAATGCGAAGAGAAATTCAGGTCGGGCTATCGGTGCAAGAAACAACAAGCATTTCTCCTCCAAACAGATGTCGAAGAGGAAGATGACCTCACCGGTTGCAGGGAATCTAACCTAGGGTGGGAAATACAACCCAGTGGCACACCTGAAATATCTCTACAAGCCCTTACGAGACTTGCGTCCCCTCAAACAATGAGTTGCAGGGCTAATCCAGGGATGCCAAGTGTCAATCCTCATAGACAGTGGCAGTTCCCTTAACTTCATAACTCAAGTCTTGGTGGATAAAATGGGACTCCCGGTTCAACCAACAACGGCTTTTTACGATTCATGTGGCCAACGGTAATAGCCTATCCTGCAATAGCATTTGCATGGGCTTACCACTAAAGGTTCAGGGTCACCAGTTTGCGGTGGACCTATATCCTCTTCATCTCAGTGGAGCGGACGTGGTGCTAGGCATTCAATGGTTAAGACAGCTAGGGCCCGTGATCTGTGACTGGGCCTGTCTCACCATGGACTTCACATCAAGGAACTCTACAGTCCATCTACAAGGGCAAACATGCAAGGGTCCATGGCCCATCAATCTTGCAACATTAACCAAGCGAATAGGAGATCCGGATCAGCCCATATTCATGCACATGGACTCAAATTGGACCAGCCCATCTTTAGCTAACAGCAGCCCAAATGGGCCTAGAGACTTCCAAAGCCGCCTACAACAACTCCTTCAGCAATATGGCAGCGTGTTCGAAGAACCCCAAGAACTTCCACCACATCGGGAGAATGACCACCGCATCCCCCTCATGCCGGGAGCTGCCCCAACCAATGTAAGACCCTACCGATACCCTTACTTTCAAAAATTTGAAATCGAGAAGCAAGTTCAAGATATGCTTAATCAAGGGATATTACAGCCCAGTCACAGCCCATTCTCTTCACCGATATTATTAGTCAAAAAAAAGGATGGGATGTGGCGATTTTGTATTGATTACAGAGCCCTTAACAATATCACCATTAAAGACCGATTTCCAATACCGGTCATTGATGAGCTGCTTGATGAACTCAGTCAAGCCACAATATTCTCAAAATTAGATTTACGAGCTGGGTATCATCAAATAAGGGTACATAGGGAGGATGTTCACAAAATGGCTTTCAGGACACATGATGGCCACTATGAGTTCCTGGTCATGCCATTTGGGCTGATTAATGCTCCAGCCACATTTCAAGCATTAATGAACGACATATTCTGGCCATATTTACGTAAGTTCATCCTTGTTTTCTTTTATGACATATTGGTCTATAGCCCCAATTGGGAGGAACATCTGAATCATCTACAGGTCACCCTTGCAACACTTGAGGCCCACTAGTTGTTCGCTAAAGAGTCCAAGTGCTCCTTTGGACAAAACCAAGTTCACTACTTGAGACATGTTATAGAGAATGGAACTGTAGCGGCCGACCAAGATAAAATCTTCAGTATAATGGGCTGGCCGCAACCCAAAAGTGTGAAAGAGTTGAGGGCCTTCTTGGGCCTGACTGGGTACTACCGCTGCTTCATCAAAAACTACGGCCTAATAGCTACCCCGTTGACCCAATTGCTGAAACAAGACACTTTTCACTGGTCAACCCAGGCCCAACAAGCTTTTGAGCAGTTGAGACAGGCAGTTGCGAGCCCTCCAATATTAGCATTGCCCAATTACACAAAAGACTACATCATTGAGTGTGATGCCTCTAGTCAAGGTGTTGGGGCTGTTCTCATGCAAGAGGGGCGACCACTAGCCTTTTTCAGCAAGGCCTTAACATCACAAAAGTGGGCCAAATCAGTTTATGAATGAGAATTAATAGCAATGGTCTTGGCAGTCCAACGTTGGCGATCCTACTTGCTCAGTAGACGGTTCATAATTCGGACCGACCATCAAAGTTTGAAGTTCTTATTGGATCAATCAGTCCTATCCCCGGAACAACAACGATGGATATCCAAGCTACTGGGGTACGACTACATAATTGAGTACAAAGCAAGGGCTGCTAACCGGGTGGCTGACGCCCTCTCACGGCACCCACAATCATTTCAGTTACTAGTATCTTCCCCAACTTCTCCACTCCTGGATCTACTTCGAAAAGAAGCCCAATCCCATAGGGAGTTACAACAGTTGAAGGCCCAAGTATTGGCAAATCCCTCACTGCACCCCGGGTACACCATTAAGAATGATCTACTCTTCTTCAAAGGACACCTGGAAATTCCGGCAAATTCTGCTCATCTCAGGAAGCTCCTGGAATTATTCCATGCCTCACCCACAGGTAACCACTCCGGCATCCTACAAACACAAAAACGCATCGCCACACAATTCCATTGGAAAGGCATGCGTACATCTATCCAGAACTTCATAGTCGGGTGTGCAGTATGCCAACAAAACAAGTCGGCCACTACAACACCAGCAGGCCTCTTGCAACTCCCAATACCAACCCAAGTCTGGGATGATATATCAATGGATTTCATCACAGGATTGCCCATTTCTGTCGGCAAAACAGTTATCCTTGTGGTAGTGGATAGATTGACGAAATACAATCATTTCCTACCTCTATCACACCCATTTACAGCAATCACAGTTGCTGAATTGTTCCTCCGGGAAATTGTGCGCCTACACGGGCTCCCCAGCTCAATTGTATCAGACAAGGACCCTATTTTTATGAGTCGTTTCTGGGCTGAGCTTTTCTCCTGCACGGGGTTAAACTCTTCAAGCCAACTAGCTACCACCCCCAATCTGATGGACAGACAGAGGCGGTTAACAAGAGTCTCGAAACATATCTGAGATGCTTCGCGGGAGATCGACCAAGACAATGGGTGAAGTGGATCCACTGGGCTGAATGGTGGTACAACACCACTTTCCATAGCACCGCTGGGATGACACCCTTCAGAGCTCTATATGGTCGGGACCCTCCCCTCTACTTATGAAAAAGGGACCACCAAAGTAGCGGCCTTAGAAGAACAGCTGACGCAATGAGATGAGGTGTTAAAGGAACTGAGACATCATCTCTTATAGGCACAGCAATGGATGAAGCACACCTACGATAAACATCACAAGAATGTCCAATGTGAAGTCGGTGATTGGGTGTTTCACAAATTACAACCTTTCAGACAGATTTCAGTTGCAAGCCGACAATGGAACAAACTCACCCTGCGCTATTTTGGACCATCTAAAATCCTTGAGAGAATAGGGTCAATGGCCTACAAACTGGACCTTCCGGCAACATCAAAACTGCGCCCTGTATTCCATATCTCCTTACCGAAGAAAGGGCCGAAATCAGGAGTCATTACAAGTGCGACCCTTCCCACATTTTCAAAGGAAGGACAAGTGCAGACTGAGCCAGCCCGCATCATTGATTTCAGATGGGTGCGCCGGGGTGGAAGAGTCATACTAGAAGCATTAGTTGTTTGGTCTAAACTCCTAGAAGAGGATGAAACCTGGAAATCCTACTTAGATCTGCAATCAAATTTTCCCACATTAGACCTTGAGGGCAAGGTCGCTCTAAAGGAGGGGGGATTGTAAAAACTACTGGAACAAACCAACAGAAAGCAGTTAATCAGTTTTACAAGAGGAGGCCACGTCAACACAACTAATCGTCCACTTGCAACAACTGTAACAGAAAGAAATCAAAGATTGTAAACAGTATAATTAGCGAAGCACAAAGAGAAATAAGACAGTAATTCTTTCGGCATTAATCTCTCTCTCTCCTTCCAACGAATTCAAGAGGTTGGCTCCCTCGAAGAGCCCTGAGTTAAGCAGGTTCCTAACACCCATTCCCCCAAAGATTGTTGTTTTTTGTTGGGAAGTTTATTATGGTAAGATTAACACCTTTGAAAACCTTCAAAAGAGAAGACTAAATTGGTGTGTTCTTTGTAAATCTCAGAATGAGGACTGTCACCACTTACTGATCTCTTGCTCCTTTGCTACAGCTTTATAGAACTGGATTCTTACGTTGTTTGAGTGTAGGTGGAACCTGCCATCTGATACTAGTTTGTTGTTTAGTCCGTCTATTTTTGAATGGCACACAAAGAGAGGGACAATTATGTGGAAGTGCATAAGAGCAGCTTTGTTGTGGACAATTTGGGAAGAAAGGAACACCAGAATCTTTTGTGAAAAAGAAAGGAGCTTCTCGGAAGTTAAAGAATGTATTTTGACAAGGGCAATTCAGTGGCTGAAAACTCTAAAGATCTTTGATGCATACCCTTTTGATGACCTATGGAGAAGTTGGTTAGCAGTGGCTAATACTTCTACCAGGAAGGACAGACATGGGGTTGAATGGTTGCCACCAGGGGAGGAGTTTATCAAGCTGAACTTTGATGGAAGTAGCCAAAGAAATCCAGGACCTTCAGGCATAGGAGGAGTGCTGAGAAACAAAGATAGTAACGTGATATCTTTGTACTCAGGTCCTGTGGGTGTGGGAGACTCTTTAAGGGCCAAATTACGGGCTGCTGTACAAGGAATCCAGCTTGCAAATCAGCTAGGCATAGAGCATCTGATTATTGAAGGGGATTCCCAAGTGATAGTGGGTTGGTTGAAGGATCCAGACACTGTTATTTGGGGTTTTAGAGATCTTCTCAAAAAGGTTAAATGGATAACAAGGAATATGACAATCAGAGTTTAGTGGGTAGGCAGATCAGCAAACTCATTGGCTGAATTCACTTGCAAAACAAGGGGTTTCCCGAGATACTTTATTTTGGGCTTCAGTGTAATTTCTTTTGTACTTATAATTCTGTAATTAGTTTTAAAGGAAAGGTCACATCTCGTGCCTTTCCACGGGATGCATGTAACTCTTATTTGCTGGTTTAAAAAAATTTCACTCATTTATCAAAAAAAAAAGAGAGGAGAATAGAGAAGAAGAAAATTCTGGTTCAAACTAGAGAACTCCGATTTCTCTCTAGTCGGCCAGATTGAACTTATATGTTTCTATCCATAATAACAAAAGACTACTTTGTCCCCACTTAAGTATGGGACGCATCACCTAACAGAAACATTACACATCAGCAGCTTTAAACATAAATATAAATACTAAAATACCCCTACATAGTCGACATTAACAGCATGAAAACCCCCAGAAGGAGAAAATGATCAATCCATTTTTTTTCTTTTTGAGAAACTCCTAGCTATCAATGAGAATTCTGCAAAACCCTGGGAGAGTATGCACAGAACAGAGAGAGAAAAGAAGATTGATCTGAACTAGTTATCATGGTTCTAATACCATAATAAAATTCAGATGTAGTGTCCGTATGATCTCAGAATAATAATAATAGGTGAAAGACTTTATTTATACCTTTCTAAACAAACCAGAATTACACTTATACCTTCACTTAAGTGAGAGCCACATCAACTAAATTAAGATCTACTCATAAGTACAATTAACAAAAAACTTAATGTAAAAAGCCTATACTATAAGCCAAAATTTTAAAATAGGTGAAAGACAAAAGAGCCCCATAAAAATTTTAAAATGACCGTAATGCCCTTCATATAAGCCAAAATTAGGTCATTCAACTCCTCCCCCCATTCAAGAAAGGAGATTCGTCGCTGGGAAGTTCTTCTCCTTCGTCTTCTTCTTCTTCTTCTTTCCCGCCACCACCGCTTCTGAGAGTGGGGGGCTCTGTAGGTTTTAATGAGAGATGAATCTGTTGAGGGTGGATCGGGACTATTGAGGGCAAGTGGGTTAAACATGCCTTGGCTGCTTTGACCCGACCTTCTCACCACCAGAGGAGAAGAGCGGCATTCCAGCCACAGGCAAGCCAACTTTTGGTTATGTCGAAGGCCGAGGATTTATAATCCTTTAAGCAGGTTCGTTTATGACACCCCTCACCCGATCCTCCTATAAATGTTTTGTATTCACAGTTTTCTGGTTCGGCGAAGTCAAATTCCGACGAGATTGGCTTTGCAAACTGATGGGAAAAGGAAGGCGGATCGACTGACAGGTGAATAGGCAGATTGAAAAGGGAATCCCCAAACTTTTGTACTTCGGAGGCCCAAAAATTCCACTCATTAAAACACAGGACCATCCCCTTCCCTATACTACTCCCCTTGTATATTTTGCAGCCATTGAAGGAGTTATCAGAGACTAAAAATTCATCTCATTAAAACACAGATTAAAATTAAACAAAATCTGACTTTGGCAGATTCACCTCCTTCAGAGACTTTGATAGAACCAATCCTCCATCTCAACATTAAGATATTAATTTAATAATTATTAATTTTTTTTATTGCTTCATCATCTTCATTACTATTTTCATTATTATATTAACTCTTTATAATTTATTTTTAATTTACAAATTGATATGTATTTTTCAATAGTAATTTTGAATTTAATAAATCATTTTTTATGAAATAATGCAAATTGAACTCAAAATTACCAAAATTTACTATTTTAGGGGTAAAATAGTAAAATCAATGAATTTCAGATGCTGAAGGTTTGATCCAACACAAACAACCTTCTTTATTCAGAGCCTCTAAAAAGTCGAAAAGAAACTATGGCTCTTTTCATATTTCAGACACTTTTAATATCTTTTTAACTTTTCAGATTTCAGATTTATCAAATGCCACCTAAGACTATATGACTATTAAACCTTTACGGTCACCAAGTATTATACCCCTCTTTTCTCAAACAAGGCATGTGCTTAGGAATGTAATTAAATAAAAACAGAGGTTAACACTACATTACATGACAATTAAACCTCTTCAAGCACCAGATTTGACACCCTTTTCACCTAAAGGCATGTGCCTAGTGTAATGACTACTGGTTCCTCAAAAAATAGGTGGCTCCTATTTTGTGTTCAAGTAATTTTAATCGTAACTAGATAAACATGTTGAGATAGAATAGTGAAAGCCAATAAGAAATACCTCCTCATCACTGTGAGACTTATTCTGGATTACCATGACTCCACTGTCAAACTTTCTAAGCATTACTGGGCTGCTGGGCAGAACACAAATGTATACAAAAATTATCCCAAAGTAAACAAATAAGAGTATGTGAATAAGAACTTCATACAGCTTTATGTCATACCTAATGACGGTCTAAAATAGACTTAGATTTGTCAATAGTTTCTGTTTTTACATTTTAAGTTTATTAAATGGCAATTTGTAAACTAAAGAGCTTTAGTGTTATGTTGAACATACACATCAAATTTCTCCCAAATAGCACAGGCTTGTAACAAGTCTTCTGGTGAAATAAGTTCTGTATTGAAGGGAAAAAAACACAAATTAATCAAGAGAAGTATAGAACAAAAACCTGATCCACAAAAAAATACCTGTTCCCCGAGCACGATTGAAGAGACAGTAGACATCAATTAGAGCAATCATACCCCCAGCTCTTTCTAGAGGTATTCTCACAAAGTCTGCCAACTGGAAAACAAGAAAAATTAGTCAAAATGTGATGAGCCAAAAAACAAAGATTAAAGAAAATGATATAAATATGTTTTGAGTTTGCTTTTGTAGTAGGATCCCAAATAATTGTCCTAGGAAGCATTTTAGTTGCTTTGATGGTTCAGACAAAAGTTCTGTTCAGAGATAGAGAGAGAGAGAGAGGAGAGAAGAGGAGAAAGGAGAAATATGTCGAACCAGAGAGTCTAAACCCTCCTAGTCAACCATAACCTTTTATTGTATTCATTAAGGGTACAAAGTCAAATATGCCCCTACTTAAGTATGGGACAAGAAATTTAAAATAAAATAGTATTGCCAAGTCACCACTTAAAGTAAAATGAAAAACACTAAGTTACCCTACTCAGCCAACTCTTAACACCCTCAAGCTGGAGAATATATGTCATATAATCCCAGCTTGTTACATAGTTCACTCTCCCTGAACTCAAACCTTTTGTGAACAAGTCTGCCCATTGATCACCCGAACTAACGTGCTTTGTGCTTATTTCTCCACTAAGGACTTTCTCCCTTACAAAATAACAATCAACCTCTATATGTTTCGTCCTCTCATGAAAAACTGGATTAGATGAGATGTAGATTGCAGCTTGATTATCACAGTACAATCTTCATAGGTTTGCTCATTAAGAATCCAACTTGTAGAAGATTTTTCAACCATACTAGTTCACATGTGATATGTGCCATGGCCCTGTATTCAGCTTCAGCACTACTCGCCACAATAGTTTGCTTCATACTTTTCCATGTCACCAGATTTCCTCCAAGAAACGTGCAATACCCTGTAGTGGATCTCCTGTCAAACACCGAGCCTACCCAATCTGCATTTGTATACCAACTATCTCAAGACTTCCTCCTAGCTTGTACAACAACCCACGACCTAGAGCTCCCTTCAAATACCGTACAATTCTAAGAACTGCATCCCAATGAGGTATTCAAGGATTTTGTATAAATTTGATCACCACACTGACAGCAAAGGAGATGTCTAGTCTAGTAATGGTTAGGTAGTTCAGCTTCCCCACTAACCGCCTATATCTTCCAAGATCATCAAACATTTTACCTGCATCATTGCTCAACTTAGCATTTGGTTCCGTGGGTGTTTCAGCTGGTTTAGCACCTAGCAACCCTGTTTCTTCCAACAGATCAAGAACATATTTTCTTTGGCACAAATTTATACCTTGTTTCGACCTGGCAACTTCTATACCCTTGAAATACTTCAACTTCCCAAAATCTTTTGTTTGGAAATGGTCTTGTATGAAGGCCTTTAGCCTGTCAATCCCTACTCTATCACTACCAGTTATGACTATATCATCTACATAAACCACTAACAAAATCTTTTCAGCTTCAGAATCATAGTTGAACACTAAGTGATCAACCTGGCATTGTTTCATTCCAAAATCTTTCACCACTTCACTAAACTTCCCAAACCAAGCACGAGTTCAGCCCATAAACTGATTTTTTGACTCTACACACTTTACCATCCTCCCCCTAAACAAAAAACCCTAGTGGTTGCTCCATGTAGACCTCCTCCAAAAGGATCACCATGGAGGAAGGCATTTTTAATGTCATGTTGAAACAAAGGCCAATCATACATAAACTGCCAAAGAAATCAATACACGAACAGAACCAATCTTGCAACAAGAGAGAAGGTCTCCATATAATCCACCCCATACAATTGAGAGTAACCATTAGCAACCAATCGGGCTTTCAACCATTCCACACTACCATCTGGTAAAAATTTAACAGTAGACACCTATTTACGACCTACAACATGCTTACCTAGAGGAAGAGTGGTGAGCTCACACGTGTGATTATGTTGAAGAGCAGAGAGTTCCTCCTCCATTGCTTTACACCACCCCATTAAAGTAAGAGCCTCCTGGACATCCTTAGGTATAGATATAGAGGACAACAAAAAAACAAATTGGCAATGTGAAGTGGAAAGATGAGAAACAAAAACATAATTGAATATGAGATGTAGGGTACAACTACGTTTACCTTTCTACAATGCAATGGCAAGATCTAGGTCAGAAGAGGTAAGCAATTCTGGGATAGGAGCAACTATAGGATCCGCAGATGAGGTAGAAGCTGGAGGAAGTGCCAGTGTCTGTCGATGAGTATACACATGCCGGATCGGCGGTCGTTCAGTAGGAATTTGCACTAAAGGAGTTGAAGGCTCAGACATAATAGGAACAACTAGAATGGGATCACCAACGGCACGGGCTCAAAAAAAAGTGAAATCAGGATAGACAAATGACTTCCGAGCGATAGGATTGTAACACTTTGTTAGTGTCGAATGTATAGGGGTATTTTAGTCTTTATATTTATGTTTAAAGCTGATGTGTAATGTTTATGGTAGGTGATGTGTCCCAAACTTAAGTAAGGACATAGTAGTTTTTTGTTAATAAGGATAGAAACATATAATTTAATCCGGCTGACTAGAGAGAACTAAGTTCTCTAGTTCGAACCAGAATTTTCTTCTTCTCTATTCTCCTCTCTTCTTCTTCTACTTCTTCTAGTCTCTCTGATATTTCTTCAACTCTAATTCTAACAGAATTCTAGTGCAGATCAGGTTTATAATATGGTATCAGAGCTATTGTGACAAAACCGAATCTGCCCAGAATTCTGGTTTTCTCACATTCAGCCTAGGGTTTTTTATTTTTCTCTTCATCATCGGTTGAAGATAGGAAAGGGGCTGAAAAGGAGTGGTCGCCCTTTCCCCTTGGAGGTTTCTATGCCTCCGGTCAGCAGGTTTGTGGGTGTTTGCAGTGATTTGTAAGAAGCCCCCCCTAATCGATGGTGAGAAGAGAGTTGGTTCGGGTGATGCAGTGGTGTGTTAAGTGCAGGTCGATTGTTTGGTGATTAGAGAGGTGGGTTTTGTGCAGATTTCAATGAGGATCAAATGGTTAGTGAGTTCCAAGTAGTGTGGTGAGAATTCAGGTTGTCGTGTAGTAGGGTTGTGGTGTGGAGAGTGAAGAATTTAGCGATGGGTGGTGTTGAGTGCAATGTGGTGTTGTGTGCAGTGTGGTGAGAAGTGAATTAGAAAAAAAAATAATTTTAAGATATGGGAGATAACAGTGAAAACAAAACTAGTGTGAAGGTTCCCACCGACTACCTGAATATTCATATGACTTCTATCAAATTGAATGGGGAAAACTATGTGCCTTGGGCGAAATCTGTAGAGGTCTTTCTTAAAGCTAAGAAGAAAGTGAAGCATATAAGGGAAGAAAACCCTCTACTGAGTCTCATGAGTATGGTGATTGGGAACAAGAGGACGCACAGATTCTAACCTGGTTATGGAATAGTATGGAACCCAAGATCAGTATGAATTTCATGTTCCTTGATACAGCCAAGGAGGTTTGGGACCATGCCAAGAAGTTGTATTAGGGACAAGACAACACAAATAGAGTGTATACATATTATCATGAATACTTTAACCTGCAACAGGGTAATCAGAATCTTGAGGAATACTATGCTAGCATGAGAAACCTTTGCAATGAGCTGAATGTGTGCCATCCCCTCACCTCTGACGTTAGAATTCAACAACAACAGAGAGAACAACTAGATGTGAAAAGATTTTTGGTAGGACTGAAACCTGAATATGAACCAGTGAGGGCACAAATACTAGGAGGGTCAGCTCTTTCGTCTTTAGAAGAGGTGTTTGCTCGTCTTCGCAGGATCTCTATTGGGCCTACAGAGAATTATAATATCTCTGATAGGTCGGCCTTTGCAGTGTCAAGAGGGGGAGGTCTTGGTGTTAGAGGTGGAGCTCAGGGAGCTCAATCTAGCCGTAGTGGTAGTAGTGGACCGGTGTATGATCGTAGTGTTGGTGGTGGACTTATGTATAGTCGTGGTGGACGTATTGGAGGTCGAGATTCAGGGGAGTTCGTGGTAGAGGGCATAGTTCTGGTCCAAGAAGATGTACACACTGTGGTTTAGAAGGACATACCATCAATTATTGTTATGATTTGCATGGCCCACCTTCAACTTAGGAAAATCATGCGGTGACCGGTGATAGTAGTTCCAGACAGGAGGGTCATCAAGCTGATCAGATGCCCTCTATATCTATAGATGTTCCCCGGAAGAAGATGATGAGTGTTCCACGTGATGACTATGAGAGATTTGTTCAGGCCACATGTCAACAGAATATAGCCACTCTTGCACACTTAGGTATGGCTTGCCTGGCATCCAAACCCAACCCCTAGATTATTGACTCTGAAGCATCCAATCACATGACTAGAACTCCAGGTGTGTTTTCCTCCCTTTCTCAATGCCCGACATCACATTCTGTTACCCTTGCTAATGTTCGACACCTTCCATTTGTGGTGTTGGTAATGTTAATATAGACCCTTTATCCTCAGTTTTGTATGTTCCCAAGTTTCTTTTTAATCTTATGTCTATTAGTAAGTTGACCAAGTCCCTTAATTGCTCCATCACTTTTTACCCTTCTTCTTGTGTTGTTTAGGATCTCAAGACGGGGATGAAGATTGGTGGAGGGCATGAAGCTGGTGGATTGTATCATCTTCATGGTAGTGACAATGCGTCAACAGCTCTTCAGACATCTCTTTCTCCTCTTCAGTGGCAATGTAGATTTGGTCATCAATCACTTAAAGTTTTGAAGTCTCTTGTTTCGTCGTTTGAGTCATCCTTCTATTTTGGTTTGTGAGTCATGTCAGTTATGGAAACATCACCGTGTTCCCTTTAGTCCTAGGGTTGATAATCATATGTCAAGTCCTTTCTTTAGTACATTCAGATGTTTGGGGTCCAAATAAAATAATGTTATACAATGGTTATAAATATTTTGTTATTATTGTTGATGATTATTCAAGGATGATGTGGCTTTACCTAATGAAAGAAATGAGTGAATTGTTTTTCATTTTCCAAAATTTTACGCTGAAATTCGCAACCAATTTGGTGTACACATTAAGATTCTCCGTTCTAATAATGGTCATGAATATTTTTATACATCATTTCAGGAGTATTTAGAACATGGCATTATCCATTAGACTTCAAGTACCTACACCCCACAACAAAATGGGATAGTTGTGAGAAAGAACTGTCACCTTTCGGAAACTGCTCAATCCTTTATGCACCATATGAATGTACCCAAACATTTTTTGAGTGATGTGCTTACATCTTGCTTTATGATTAACCGAATGCCCATGCCCATCCTTGAAGGTCCTTCTCCCTTTACCACTTTGTTTCCTACCTTGTCTTTGTTTCCCCTTACTCCTCGGGTTTTTGGGTGTGCTTGTTTTGTTCATAATCATAGAACTAGGAAGGGACAAGTTAGATGCACAATCCATTAAGTGTATTTTCCTTGACTATTCCCGGACCCAGAAAGGGTATAAGTGTTATAACCCTAGCTCCCAATGTTCTGTTATGGGCCCGGGCGTAGGATCGCGTCACGGGTCGGTCCACGGGGAAAAGCTCCTGTTTTCCCTTGTTCCTCCCCTTCCTAACCGAACCTATCTTGGCGTCCGAAAGGGTGATTTGTCCAAGAGAACATCGAACTCTCCTTTTACTCTCTTTCTTGACTAGAAATTTGATATCTTTATTCAATAATTTCAGCTCCTTAAATAGAAGATTACAAGAGGTAAGAGTCCTCCTTGTAGGAAGACTCCTTGATAACTAAACTGCTTACAGATAAGATAGATAAGACTCCTAGATAAGACTAACTAAATTGCTTACAGATAAGATAGATAAGACTCCCTACTCAAGAAGGATAAAAACTCCCTAAGATAAATCACTCTATACTAAGCCAAATAAGATAAGAGTAAGAAAGCAGACAAGATAAAGATAAGGTAAGATGAATTCTGGCTAGCTAGATAACCTGATGAGGGTCCCACGTTACTGTTGCTGCCGGCGGTGGTACTTCTTCCCCACGAATGCGTCCATAACATTACTCCCCTCCTGGACTACGAGCTTGTCCTCAAGCTCGAAATCTGGATATGTGTCTTTGAGTTCAGTCAAGGGAATCCAGGATAGGTGGAATGATTTAGCCCTCCTGGATCGGGTTCCAATGAAGGGGGTTCATCCTCATCGTCCTCTTGTTCCACCAGGAGGCAGAAAAGCCTCTTGCACTTGTGCCTTGCTGAGTAGAGTTCATCACAATTAAAACACTGTCCCCTCGCCCTACGTTCCGCCATCTCAGCCTGGACAAGTGCTTAATAGGGGGTGCAACAACGTTGCTCCCCTCACTGGATGCTGGTCTGGAATTGTGGCTCGTCTGTGGTTTCTGTTCTTGGCTGGCTGCTGAAGATGGAGCCATTCCGAGTGGTTCCGGGGATGCCCATGCGGTTGGAGGCCGCTCCATACTGAAGGTTCCGCGACTGAGCTGCATCTTCCGTTCGAAGGCGCGAGCTAGATTCATGGCTGTAACCAGGTTGGGGGGGTGTTGCATCTCCACATCCACCCTCAAGGGTTCTACTAACCCTGCGGTGAACATGTCTACCTGCTGGTCTGGTCGTACCGAAGCTGCTCTGGCAAGGAGGGTCTGGAATTGGCGCTGGTATTCAGCCACCGTTCCCGTCTATTTGAGGTTGATCAGTTCACCCAACGGGTTGGTCGTCAATGGGGGCCCAAACCTGAGGAGGCAGTAGGATTTGAATTGGGTCCAACTGAGCCCGGGTTCCTCCTGCTCCAATTTATAAAACCAGAGTTGCGCCTCCTTCGTCATGTGGAATGTGGCCAAGCTTACCTTGTCGCTGTCCCCTGTCCGTTGGTTGCGGAAGAACTGCTCGCATCTGTACAGCCATCCCAAAGGATCTCCGGCGCCACTGTATGAAGGGAACTCCAGCCTGCTGTACTTGGGAACAACTGCGGCTACCGGGGGGACGACCTGCTATTAGCCGGACGACTCCATCAAGTCTAGTCGGCAGCTGTTTGTGGTTACAGCCCCTTCTGGATTCCTCTCCTTGTTCGTGGACCTCACGAACATCGTCTTTGACCTCACGAACCTCCACGCTGGTTTCCACGAGCCTATGCTCCAGTTCGTGGACCCTGGATGATAGCTGCTCCAGATCTCCCATGACGGTAGGCTCTGATACCAAGATGTTATGGGCCCGGGCGTAGGATCGCGTCACGGGTCGGTCCACGGGGAAAAGCTCCTGTTTTCCCTTGTTCCTCCCCTTCCTAACCGAACCTATCTTGGCGTCCGAGAGGGTGATTTGTCCAAGAGATCACCGAACTCTCCTTTTACTCTCTTTCTTGACTGGAAATTTGATATCTTTATTCAATAATTTCAGCTCCTTAAATAGGAGATTACAAGAGGTAAGAGTCGTCCTTGTAGGAAGACTCCTTGATAACTAAACTGCTTACAGATAAGATAGATAAGACTCCTAGATAAGACCAACTAAACTGCTTATAGATAAGATAGATAAGACTCCTAGATAAGACTCTCTACTCAAGAAGGATAAAAACTCCCTAAGATAAATTAGACTCTATACTAATCCAGATAAGATAAGAGTAAGAAAGCAGATAAGATAAGGTAAGATGAACTGTGACTAGCTAGATAATCTGATGAGGGTCCCACGTTACTGCTACTGCCGACGGCGGTACTTCTTCCCCACGAATGCGTCCATAACACGTTCCTTTGTGTGTGCTGATGTTACTTTCTTTGAGTCCACTCCGTTTTTCTCGGGGTCAGGTGATGTTTCTTCTTCCTCACCACCTCCTCCTCTTCCAGTCTCAATTGAAGACCCCATTCCACTTGTTCTGGTTGTGACCAAGACTTTGCCTCTAGTGCAACTTCCTGTTGAACGGCCACCTATTTTTTTGATGAATGATAATAAATTTATTAATTCAGAAGCAGATTTAGAGTGAGTCCATACAACATCCCAGAGAGAGACGCGAGCTGCAGCCCCTCCTTGAATCTTACAAGTAAACTAGGAAAGAAAAGCAAGAATCACAACTGAGCCCAAAACAATTCTTCCCTATTTACCCCTTGCTTAGCTAACACATCTGACAAAGTATTTGCTGATCTCCCCACCCACTGTACAGTGACCAACATATTCCTTGTCAACCAATTAAATTTCTTCATTTCATTTTTATAACACCACATAACCTCTTTAGGATTTTTCAACCAACCCACCACCACTTTGGAATCCCCCTCGATTGTTAGGTGTTGTACCCCCAGCTGGTTTGCAAATTGCACCCCTTGTACAGCAGCTAAAAGTTCTGCCCTGATGGAGTCCCCAATTCCCAAGGGACCCGAGTAGAGCAACAAAATCTCTCCCTTCTCATTTCTCAAAGCACCCCCCATTCCGGATAATCCTGGATTACCCATGCTACTTCCATCAAAGTTCAACTTCAGTGAGCCTTCGGATGGAGGAGGCCAGCTTGAAATTGATTTGTCCTTTAGGGATGAACACCTCGCTACTACTGACCAATTTCTCCAAAGGTCATTAAAGGAGAATTGATGAAAGATTTCCAAGGTCTTCAGCCAAGGTATTGCCCAATTTAACACACAATCTTTCAATTCCTAACTGCTCCTTTCCGTTTCTTGAAAAATTCTAATATTCCTTTCTTCCCAAAGGGTCCAAATCAAGGCAGCATGAGCACATCTCCACATAATTCTCCCTATTTTTGTAGGCCAATAAAAGGTAGAATGGTTGAAGAGCATGTGAACTTCTGCTGGTAGACTCCAACTACTCCCAAACAACGAAAGTAGTCAAGCCCAAAGGTCTGTAGAAAAGGGACAAGATATTAATAGGTGACAACAATCCTCACCGTGAGCTCTACAGAGGATACACCAATTAGGAGAAATACAGAGGAAAGGTCTTCTCTTTTGTAGGTTATCTAGAGTGTTTACTTTCCCATGGAATACTTTCCAAAAAAACCCCATAATTTTTTGGGGAACTGGCCTGCACCAAATTTCTTTTGACGAAAAGGGTTGGTGAGTAGAAAGTTGAGAGATGGACTTGAAGAAAGAAGCACAAGTGAAGCTTCCATTGGGTCTAGGAGTCCATACCCTCTTATCTGGCTTGGAGGGATCCAAACAAACCTGATTAAGACAACCAAGCAAGACAGAAAGAGATTCAATTTCATCATCCCTAAGTCCTCTACGAAACCCAAAATCCCAAGTAGGATCTAAGGGTGTTCCCAAAGGTGAGACAAATTTTGAGACCACCTCTTTTTTGTACAAAGAAACAGAAAATAGAAAAGGGTACAAATCCTTTAAAGGTGTGTCTCCTACCCAAATATCCTCCCAAAAATGAACAGTGTTGCCAAAACAAACTTCATACCTGATAAAATTGAGGAGTTGAGAAAGGGTGTTGTGAATGGCCTTCCAAGGTGCTGCTAGGTTAGCTTGCCTTGATACACCAGCATCCCATCCATTCTCTGACCTCACATGAATGCTTCCCACCACCTCATGCCACAATCTCTCTCTTCCAATGGCCATCGCCACCACCATTTCCCTAACAGAGCTTGATTTTTTCTAGTTACCCTCCCAAGTCCCAAACCCCCCTCTTCTTTACTTCTGCACACAATTTCCCAATTAACCAAGTGATCCTTTTTTTCTTGTCCCGGCTCCCATAAGAAATCTCTCCAGTTTCCTAGCTTCCCTAACTGGTATCCTAAATACAGACAAAAAATAGGTAGGTAAGTTAGCCAAGGTAGCTCTTATTAGGGTAATTCTCCCTCCTAAAGAGACATAATTCTTCTTCCATGAGGCTAATCTCTTCTCAAACTTTTCTATCACTAGGGTCCAAAATCTACTCTCCCTAGGATTTGCCCCTAAAGGAAGCCCTAAATATGACATAGGCCAAGCAGAGGTGGAACACTCAAGGCACTCCGCAATAGCCTCGACCTCCCCTACCTCCAAATTTATACCCGCTATGCAGCTCTTTTCCAAATTTATTCTCAAATTAGAAATACTTTCAAATCCTTTGATTAGCTCCTTTAGGTTTGCTACCTTTTCGCTAAAACCTCCTTCACAAAAGATCATTAGGTCATCTGCAAACTGAAGGTGGGTGACGGGGACTTGGTGTCTCCTTATTCTCCAACCCCTAATGGCATCTTCACTGCCAGCCTTAGTAACGATCCTACTAATCACATCAGCTACTAAGGTAAAAAGGAAGGCTGAGAGTGGATCCCCTTGCCTGACACCCCTGCAAGCTGGAAAAAAAGTCCCTCGCCATACCATTTACCAAAATAGAGTAGTCACAAGTACTATACACCCAAAAATCCAACTACACTTGTCCCCAAATCCACAGTTTCGCATAACCTCTAATAGAAACTCCCAATCCACCAAATCATAAGCCTTTTCAAGATCCAATTTACAAATGAAACATCTCTTCTTAGACCTTTTCATTTCCTCAACACACTCATTCGCAATTAAGATCTGATCGTTATTTGTCGCCCTTGAATGAAAGCCCCCTGGGTTTCACTAGTGATAGAAGGGAGGACTGTTTTAATCCTCAACAAGAGCACTTTAGCCAAAATTTAATAGATGCTTGTCACCAGACTAATAGGCCTATAATCTTTTGGGTGGTTGGCATCATTCTTCTTAGGTATCAAGGCCAAAAAGGTGGCATTAATTCTAGGGCTTATAATGTGATTGTCTGCAAATTCGTTAAAGACTTCAACTAAATCCTCTTTCAACACCTCCCAACAATCTTGATAAAATTCCATTGTAAAGCCATCTGGACCTGGAGCCTTGGATCTATCCATTGGAAAGACAGCTTTCTTAATCTCTTCTTCCTCGAAATCCCTTTCCAGCCACCTTGCCACACCGTCATCAATTCTTGGCCATTCCACCCCTTCCACAACTGCTCTCTCACTCAAAGGTCTTCTATAAATCGATTTGAAGTGGTCCACAAATTTTCTGACTATGTCATCCTGGTTGGTAATCACCTCATCACCTATCTCTAGCTTGGTCACAAGATTCTTTCTTCGTCTCCCATTTGCCAAATCATGGAAAAATCTAGTGTTCCCATCGCCTTCCTTAATCCACTTGTGTCTAGATTTTTGTCTCCAACTGATTTCTTCCCTCAGTAACACCTCTTCCAAATCCTTTTTCAATTGTCTCCTTAACACTCTGTCCTCCTCGGTCAACCCATTTTGAGATTCCTTTACATCCAAGTTTTCTATTCGAGAGATTAGGCACGATTTTTGCTCCTCAATTCTACCAAAATGATCTTTATTCCACTCTTTTGTTTTGGCTCTCAACCTTTTTAATTTCTTATGAAACTTGATCCCCTTCCATCTTACCCCCCTCTCCTCCTCACCCCACCATTCCTTCACTTTTTTCACAAAATCTGGATGGGTAAGCCACATATTTTCGAATCTAAAAGGTTTGGGTCCTATAGGAAAAAACTCAGTACCTATCTGGATAGGACAGTGATCGGAGGTGACCCTGGGTAACGCTCTAGCAACCAAGTTTTCCAAACTATTCTCCCAAGCAAGGTTAAATAAGAACCTGTCCAACTTCGAACACAAAGGGGTTCCCTGAAGGTTGGACCAAGGGTAACTAGCTTGCAGCAAAGGTATTTCCTTCAATTCACATTCATCAATAAAACCATTAAATTTCCTCATGCTTGTTGTAATTACCTGTTGGGGATACTGGTTTCATCAGAGAATCTAATGACATTAAAATCCCCACCCAGACACCAAGGGCCATCCCATACCCCCTTGATTGCATATAGTTCCTCCCACATTCATTCCTCTATCTATAGGAATTAGGGCCATAAACATTGGTTATGACCCATACACACCCATCCTCGACATTCTTACACTTAATGGAAACTTTACTTGAGTTGCCTTCTCCGGCCCACCAGAAAAGGGATCCACTTGACTGGGCCCATTTTCTAAGTCTTTTCCTCCCACGTGAGCTCTTAACAAATCACGCCCCCCTGTTTTAATGGTCGAACCAGCAACCCTCCCTGTCTGAGGTTGCTGGTTCAGCCCTCTCCCTTTAGACACTGGTATATTTTTGTCTATTTCCCCTGACACCACCTGCGCAAAAGATCTGCCATTTGTCATAGCCTTTTCTTGCTTTCTACAAGTTTGACCTTCCATCTGCCCCAAAGCTTTTTGGCTTCCCAGAATTTGTTGGTCCTTTTTAATGAAACATTCCTTCCCATTTGAATTAACCAATCTCACAAGTCCACGTAATGCTTCTTCTTCCTCCTCCTCCCCTCCTACCATACGAGCCTCCTTCCACAACCATGCTTCAATGGAGGATGCTAGCCACACAGAGACAAAACTCCTCTCTGTTCATACCTCTACCTTTCGTGGAATGTGTTCTGGCTTCACACCACTTAGCAGGATTGCTAATGAATAAAGATCACCCCAAAAAGCTCCTTTCAAGATTCCTCCACACAATACTGCTATAGACTCTGCTACTTCTTGTTTCCACAGATAAAATGGCAAGCCTATTACACGCACCACCACACCATCTTCGACAAATAAATCCTTGGAGTTGGATGTTGGATTCCATTTAAAGACTGTGAATGATCCGAAATCAGCATGAACATTGATAGCTGATATTTCCAATTCATTCTCTACTGGATCTAGGAGGACTTTACAGTTATCGAAGGGGGTTACTATGAAGACACTCTTCAGCTTCAACCTGGTTGCCAGTAAGTCAGCTACCCTCCTCCAATCATTAACCTTTTCCTTGGCTTGTATCACAAACTTACTATCCCACTCTTCTCTCTCTAGACCTCCCACCATTCTGCATTGGCCTTTTGTTTTTGCCATGACCACTGTGAAGGAATGGAAAGATCCATCGTATGGATGCCCGGATAATGCGGAATAGAATGGGCGAATTTCAAAAATTTCTTTCCTTCCTACAACTGGGAATCGCATTCCCTATTTTAGAAAACCGGTTTTCAAGGATCAATCTTGAATCAAGAACCAAACCAGATCTGAAACAAAACAGTAGGAGAGGGAAATACCTGATACGGAGAATTAGTATCCCCCAACGAAGGTGTTCACGCCCAGAAAAGTCACCAAAGACTGCTCCCACTAAAGATGGCGCATGTAGGATGGAGCAGAATCAGCAACGTTCTTCACAAGAATTGGATCCTTCGCAAGAACCCACTGAATGGCAGGCGAGCACAACTTCTTTTCAATTCTTTCACAAAGAACTGAAATCAAGAACGCTTCATGATGACTCCCACGTGAGTGGAGATGAACTGCTAATGGCAGCGGTGGCAGGAAGGAGGAGGCAGAGAGAAATTGGCGCAGTCTCACTGTATGCTGATTTCTCTCTTCTTTGTTGTATCTGTATCTCAGATGAGTGTATTTTGAGGCTGCCGCCCCCTCCTCCTTTTATAATCCTAAAGGGATCAGCTCCTAATCTTATTAGGAGATGTTGATCCCCTTAAGTGATAAGGCAGAATCCTTATCTAATCTGCAGATCATGATCAGCCCTCCTAATTTAATTAGGAGTTTCCAGTTTTGAATCATATTCAAATCTGGACTCTTACTGAGTGGATAGGGACTTTACCTTATCCTTTAAGGCTGGTCCACATCTCAGATCCGCCCCATTCAAGCTAATCCAATTAGCCCAGCTCATATTGGGCTTTTGGCCCATTAAATGTATGTGCTCACTTAAGCCTTCCAAATTGCTGCCTAGTTGGGCTTTCTCTGTATGGCGTGGAACCCAAACGTTGATCTACACATCAGCCACAAGGGTTCGGCCCAGCCTCTGTCATAAGGCATGGCCGAATTCACTGGAAAGCCCAGTGAACCCCTTGAGCCCATCATATGGACTCTATGGGCCCAATACTTACACTAAATGGTCATTGGGCCAAGCCACCTTGTAACACCCAAGGACTGTGGGCAGATGCAAGATTAGTCCACCAGGTTTAACCCTCAAAGGCCTTACACTTAACCTCTCAGCCCATAATGATCAAACACTGCCCGACAAGGGAGGACCTCTCCCCCGACTGCAAGGTACAATGCTGCACTCTCTCCTCTTACATGGACCCTGGGGATTAAAACCTTTTGCAAACAATTTTGGAAACCTATATATATATATATATATAAATCAACTGCCAGCAGTTTTGGTTTCCATCAGAGAGAGTGCATTTCCCTGATCATTACCTTTGTCCGACAAAGGGGCTGATCCTGTCACTATGATTACCCACTCAGATGGGTTAATGAACCGTCTCAACATACCCAGGTTTTGACCCCCTCTAAGGGTCTCACTGATTGGCATATCAAAGATGGCCCAATCCGCCATCTAGTGCAGTACCATAATCGAGTCTAGGGGTCAGGTGTAACATTCCAGTTTTGCCCACTAACCGCCAAGGTCCAGGGCAATACTAGAATTCTGGTCCGGTTCAAGGTCTCAAGCTGATCCCACACTGCATGCACCTCGGGTCTCACCCTGATGGCAGAGACAGGCCACCCCTACCGACTTGGCGGCACATTAGTGTAAGCCTTAACAGAATAGGTCTCCCCAAACCGACCCACTGGCTGTGAACGTTCTAAACCAACACAAGTCTCATAAGTGCCCGGTTTTAAGGATATTACACAGAAACACACCACATGACACGAATCAAATATGCACTTTATTCATTTACAATAAATGTCATAAGTACATCAAACTGATTGGAGCTAAGGGCATACAAAACTGTCTAACACACTGGCCCTTGTTCTACCCTGTTGTTGCTGAGATATGCCTTCTCCTCCCTTATGGAGGCTTTTTTATCATTTGCTACTCTTTGAGCTAAAAACTCTTTGAGCAACTAGTCAACTTCCCCCCATCCTTGGTTCTGTTTTCCTGTTGGTAGACACACCGGTTGCCTTCGTCCCTTACCAAAAAATTCAGCCAAAGCTATGAAGAAGCCTTTTCTATTCCTCTTACATTCAACAACATATCTTCTCCCTTTTAATGTACTAAAATCCTACCAGTTTATCTACTTACCTTTTGAACAGGCTCCAGCTATGAACTCTCTTACCCATTCGATCGCTTCTAATCCTTCCAGCAATATTGTACCCTTTTTCGCTTCCCTTACCTTCCCCTTGATTCTCATCTCTTCAAACAAGAAAATTTTTGCTTCTATCTTCAAGGATCTCCTTCACTGACCTGCCTGCACGAACCCCATTTCTCTAATCTCCTCCACTGACCTCATTCTGAAACACAATGTGACCTTTTCTAGTACCTTGGTTCAATAGTTCATAACAAGGTAGAGATTGGGGAGGATGTTGCCCATAAAATTAGAGCAGGATGATGCCCATAAAATTGAACGGCCACCTATTCGTCAAGTGTAAACGCATCAACAACATGTACCGGCTCCTCCTCCAACTGCATCACCGTCGACAGATCCGACAGTTGTTCCCACACCAGTTACAACCCCAGTTTCTGACCTTGATCTTTCGATTGCCTTGGGGAAAGGTAAACGTAGTTGCACACTTCATCCTATTTCTAATTATGTTTCTGTCACTCATCTCTTTGTTTCCCATCGCCAGTTTATTTCCTTGTTGTCTTCTATTACTGTTCCTACGGATATCCAGGAAGCCCTTGCCTCTCCAGGGTGGCACCATGCAATGGAAGAACTCTCTGCCTTAACTCGTAATCATACGTGGGATCTTACCACACTTCCTCCTGGTAAGCAAGCCATCGGTTGTAAGTGGGTATACACCGTTAAGTATTTACTTGATGGTAGTGTAGAGCAGTTAAAAGCTAGACTAGTCACCAAAGGGTATTCCCAAACATATGGTATTGACTACATAGAGACCTCTCCTATTGCTAAAATTGGTTTAGTCCGTGTTGTGATATCTCTAGCTGCTATGTATGATTGGCCTCTCTTTCAGCTTGACATCAAAAATGCTTTATTACAGAGTGATCTACTTAAGGAAGTCTATATGGAGCAACCACCAGGTTTGTTTATGGGCTTAAACAATCTCCTCTTGCGTGATTTGGTAGGTTCAGTGAAGTCATGATTCGCAGGCTGGAAAGATCTTATTGGTGGTATATGAAGGAAGGTGAGATCCATCACATGGATGGCCGAACCATGCTACATGGTTGAGCGAAATTTCAAAAATTTTCTTTTAGCCTTCCAAGAATCGTATTCCCTGATTTAGAAAAACTACATTTTTCAAGGATCATTCTTCCACCGAAAATGGGTTGGATCTGAAACCAAACTAGAGGGAGAAGTATACCTGATACACATTCCACAAGTATAGCTCCCAAAGTGGTAGTTCACGCCCAAACCGAATCCCAGAACTAGCCTCCACTGAAGATGGCGCAGCTTGGAATGAAGCTAGTTCAGCAACGCAGTTTTCCACAAGACTACAATCCAACTCTTTGGATCGTACAATGGAGGTGAGCACGAATTATTTTTGATATTTGCTTGCAAAAATCAGAGATTAAACTAATCAAGATCAGTCACAAAACAGGAGAACAAATTAGGGTTTCTAGGGCGGCAAGAGTAGAGAGAGAGAGACAACTGAAAACAAACCTCTCCTAATCAAATTAGGAGGTTTGTAATCCAAATCTTTATTTGGATCTAGACTCTATCCAAAGATAGGTCTTATCATCTTATGAGAATGGGAGATCTAGACCCATATTCGCCCAAGTCACATGATAGCTTTAAGCAGTCATGTGACCACTTGATTAATCCAATTAATCATGGGCTTTAGTCCCATTTAGCAAGTGGCTCACGTTCCTAGGTAGTTGCCAGCCCATATAGGTACAATTTGTATGGCGTGGGACCCCAACAATGGCCTTACATAAGCGCGCATTGGTTCAGCCCAGCCTCTGAGAAAAAGCCTGGCCGAATTCATTGTCAAGTACAGTTAACCCCTGAGTCCATTAGTATGGGCTCATTACATTTATAGTTAATTGATCCTTGAGTCCAGCCATCTTATGAAGGCCCAAGGTCAATAGACTTTTAAGTAAGATATAGCCCATCAGGTAAATAGCCCTTAATAATCTCTTACACTTAACCTCTCAGCCCATAATGATCAAACACTGCCCGACAGGGAAGGACCTCTCCCCTAGCAGCAAGGTGCAGTGTTGCACTCTCTGCTCAGATGGGTCCCGGGAGTTAAAACCTTTTGCAAACACTTTTTCTTAAAACATAATATACATATATTATCATATAAATATATTTTGCAAAACAAATCTCAAACACGGTTCAAATCAATTGTCTGCAGTTTTGGTTTCCATCAGAGGGTGCAATCCCGATCATTCATTTTGTCCGACAAAGGGGCTGATCCTATCACTATGATCAACCACTCGAGTGAATTCTTAGACTGCCCCAACATACCCAGGTTTTGACCCCCAAAAGATCTTACTGATTGGCATATCAAAGACAGCTCAATCCGACACCCAGTGCAGTACCATAATCAAGTTTAGGGTTATGTGTAACTTTCCAGTTTTGTCCACAACTCTCTAAGGTCCAGAGCATAACTAGAAAATAGTCTGGGTTTAATGCTTCAAACAAACACACACTACATGTGCTTCGGGTCCAACCCTAGCAATTAAGACAAACTGCCCCAACTTCTTTAGCAGCACATTAGTGTTAGCCTTGGCAGGATAAATTCCCCAAATCTATCCAATGGCTGAGAACATTCTAAACTAACACGAGTCTCATAACTGTCCAGTTTAAGGGATAATTACACAGAAACACACCAAGTATAACATTAAACAATTATGTACTTTTATTCATTTACAATAAATGTATCTATACATCAATCTGATTGGAGCTAAGGACATACACTGTCTATCAATATATGTAGACGATATTGTCATTACCGGGAGTGATAGATTGGGAATTAATAGGTTGAAGACCTTTCTGTAGGAACACTTTCAAACAAAGACCTCGGTAAATTAAAATACTTCTTGGGGATAAAAGTAGCAAGGTCAAAGCATGGCATTAATTTGTGTTAGAGGAAATATGTTCTTGATCTGTTGGAAGAAACAGGATTATTAGGTGTCAAACTAGCTGAAACACCTATGGAATCAAATACCAAGCTAAGAAGTGATATGGGTGAAGAGTTTGAAGATCTTGGAAGGTACAGGCAGTTGGTGGGTAAACTAAACTACCTAACCATTACCTAGCTAGATATTTCATTTGCATTTAATGTGGTGAGTCAATTCATGCAAAACCTCGGGTTCCACATTGGAATGCATTTCTACGAATTATAAGGTATTTGAAGGGAGCTCCTGATCGTGGCTTGATATATAAGAGTGGAGGAAATCTCGAAATAAAGGGATATACTGATGTTGATTGGGCTGGCTCTATATCTGAAAGAAGATTCACTACAGGTTATTATACTTCCCTTGGGGGTAATCTGGTGACATGGAAAAGTAAGAAACAAACAGTTGCGGCAAGTAGTGTAAAAGCCGAATTTAGAGCCATGGCACATACCACTTGCGAATTAGTGTGGCTGAGAAATCTTTTCCAGGAGATGGGATATTCGATTAACACTCCAATGAAGCTTTATTGTGACAACCACGATACAATCCACATCTCTTCTAATCCGGTGTTTCATGAAAGAACAAAGCATATAGAAGTTGATTGTCACTTTGTGAGAGAGAAGGTGTTGAGTGGAGTGATAGATACTGAATATGTTAACACAGGAAATCAATGGGCAAACCTGTTCACCAAAGGGTTGAATCGGGGGAGAGTAGACTACATATGTAACAAGCTGGGACTATATGATATATACTCACCAGCTTGAGGGGGAGTGTTAGTGTCGACTGTATAGGGGTATTTTAGTCTTTATATTTATGATTAAAGCTGATGTGTAATGCTTATGTTAGGTGATGTGTCCCATACTTAAGTAGGGACATAGTAGTCTTTTGTTATTATGGATAGAAACATATAAATACAATCTGGCCAACTAGAGAGAACTGAGTTCTCTAGTTCAAACCAGAATTTTCTTCTTCTCTATTCTCTTGTCTTCTTCTTCTAGTCTCTCTAATATTTCTTCAACTCTAATTCTAACAGAATTCTAATGCAGATCAGCTTTATTATACACTTGTACCATTTTTGGGTCCGAGAATAGCCAAGAAAGATGCACTTAATAGAATGTGCGTCCAACTTGTCTAAAGACCCAGGGAGGTAATGGAAATGGAGATAAAGTGGGGAACAAAATAGAAAAGGGAGACTAACCATGAATGATGGATGAGGACATCTGATTAATGAGGAAACAAGCTGTGAGCATTGCATCACTCCAAAAACGCTTAAGAACATTCATATGATGAAGGATAGACCAAGCAGTCTTAAGGAGATGACAATTCTTTCATTCAACCACCCCATTTTGTTGAGGGGTGGATGCACACGAAGTCTGATGAATGATGCCATGTTGTTCCAAATATTGTTGAAAGGAAGTAAGAAAGTATTCTCTGTTGTTATCTGAACGAAGAATTTTTATTGGAACACCAAATTGCGTACGTATTTCAGCATGGAATTTTTGAAAATTAGTAAAAATTCACTTTTTCTTTCATTAAATAAATCCATGTCATCCTTGAACAATCATCAATGAAAATGACAAAATATTTATAACCATTATAGGACTCAATTCTGATTTGGAACCCAAACATCTAAATGAACTAAAGCAAAAGACACAACATACGATTATCGACCCTAGGACTAAAGGAAACACCATCGTGTTTCCCATACTAACACAACTCACACTACAAAGAAGACAAATGACTCAAAGAAGGAACTAGTAGCTTGAGAACTTTGAGAGATGAATGTCCCAGCCAATAGTGCCATTAGAGAGGAGTCAAGGAAATTTAAAGTGCAACTGAAGATCCATCACCATTAAGATAATACAATCCACTGGCTTCATGCTCTGCACCAATCTTCTTCCCCGTTTTGAGATCCTAAAAAACACAAGATGAAGGGTAAAAAGTGATAGAACAATGAAGGGCCTTTTTAATTTACTAACAAGCATAAAGTTGAATGGAAACTTGGCCACATATAGAACAGAGGATAACGAAAAGTATGCAATATCAACATTACCAACACCAAAAATGGGAGAACAAGAACCATAGGCTAAGATAACAGTTTGGGATGTAAAAGTTTCAGAGAGGGAAGAGAACACACCTAGAGTCCCAATCATGTGATCAGAGGCTCCAAAATCAATGATCCAATGAGAAGGTTTGGATGTCAAACAAGCCATACCTAAATGAGCAAGGGTAGTAGTGTTATGTTGTGAAGTGGCGCGAAGGAACCTCTCATGCTCATCTCGTGGTACACTCATCATCTCCTCCCCAGAAGAAGATGTAGATGTAGAATGTGTTTGATCTGTCTGTTGATTATCACTCACATCACCACTACCAGCAACTACATGGTTAGCCCATGTGGAAGGTGGGCCATGTAGATCATAATAGAAATTAATTGAATGTCCTTCCCTACCACAATGTGTACACTTCCTAGTAGTGTGCCCTCTTCCTCAACCACGGCCTCCCCCTGAGTCATGACCTCCACCACTTCCACTACCACGACCAAACATGGGACTACCACAGCATCCTCGAAATGCATGTCCTCCCCCTCTATTTCCACGTCCACCTCCTCTCGCTACAACAAACACTAATTTGTCAGAAGTTGTACTCTATGTAGGTTCCCGAGAAATCCTACGGAGCTGAGCAAATACTTCTCAAGTGTAGAAGAGCAAAACCTCCCAATATTTGTGCTCTAACTGGTTCATATTCTAATTTCAGCCCTACTCAAAACCTAGATACATCAAGTTGCTCCCGTTGTTGTTGCTGAATTTTGACATCCAAGGTGAGGGGGTGATAAACATTAAGTTCATTCCTGAGGTTCTTCATACTGGCATAATACTCTTCAAGGGTTTGATTTCCTTGTTGTAAATTAAAGTACTCCTGATAGAGCTGATATACTCTTGTAGTATTGTCCTGTCCAAAATAAAGTTTCTTTGCATGTTCCCATATTTCCTTGGTTGTATCTAAGAACATAAAGTTTGCACTTATCTTGGGTTCCATACTGTTCCATAACCAAATGGTCTGGGCATCCTATTTACTTTATTGGAAAATGGTCTGGATTCAGTGTTTCAACCAAACAACACTGCATGTGCTTTGGGTCTAACCCTAGCAACCGAGACAAGCTGCCCCAACTTCTTTGGCAGCACATCAGTGTCAGCCTTGGCAGGATAAACTCCCCAAGTTTATCCAACGGATGAGAACATTTTAAACTAACACAAGTCTCATAAGTGTCCAGTTTAAGGGGTAATTTCACAGAAATATACCAATATCAACATGAAACAATAATGTACTTTTATTCATTTACAATAAATGTATTTGTACATCAATTTGATTGGAGCTAAGGGCATACTCTATCTAACACTCTTTACCCATGTCCGTCGATCTTCCAATATCCTTGGTCAGCCAGTTAAATTTCCTCTTTCAATTGTTGTAGCTTCAAAGTCTTGAATTGTCTTCTTTTAACCAGCTCACTACAGTCTCAAGTCTCCTTCTATGATCAGCTTGTTTGAGTGCAAGATCATTAGCCCTTTGAACCCCTTCCAGAGCTGCTAAAATCTCAGCCCTCAATGAGTCTCCCACTCCAATTGGGCCAAAAAACATGGCTATTACGTTCCCTTTCTCATCCCTCATGACTCCCCATATTCCAAAAGGCCCTGGATTACCCATGTTGCTGCCATCAAAACTCAGTTTGGTAAAGCCAAGAGGTGAGAGGTTCTAGTAGGAGCTTGAGACCTTACTGACTAAGGCTGAATTTGCAATGCCCTTACTATATCAGTCACAAAAAAAAAAGTTCAAGTGTCTTTATCTAGTGTGCAACTTTGATTTTTATGACCTCAAAAATTTCCCTCCTTCAATCTGCTTTTCTCATTGAATATCCTCTCATTCCTTTCCTCCCAAATGGTTCACACCTTTGCTGCCCTGACTGCTTTCCACATAATTCTCCATCTCTTTTTTTGGGTGCCTTAGGAAGCTTGAACTAAAAAGACTCTACATCATAAGGGGGATTCCACCTCCAAGCAAAAAGAGAAAAAAAAAAAAAAAAAAACTCCCAAACACAATACAAATAAGCAAGATAATAATAAGTGGGATAAGGATTCACCACTTGCAACGCAAAGGAAGCACATATGAGGGGATAGGCATTTGTTTGGCCTCCTCTTTTGAAGCATATCACAAGTGTTTACCTTTCCAAGAAAAACTTCCCAACACAATGCTTTAACATTGGGTGAATAGGCTTACTCCAACTCTCTTTCATAGGGAAATTCTCCCCCAATGTCTTGGACTGCACAAGGGCATTGAAAAAGGAAACACAGGTGAAAACACCATTACGAGCAAAAGACCAAACTCTACTGTCTTCCATTGACTGGAGAAAAAAGGCTTAATTAAGTTTATAGAATAATTGAATAAAGGCCTTACACTCATTATCCTTCAATCCCTTCTAAAACCAAAATCCGAGTTTAACCTAGAAGGAGAAAAAGTGACAAATATCAAGATAGGTTGTGGTTTATAATTTGACAAAAAAGTATAGGCCAAGGAAAGCATAGTTGATGGGAGTTTCATCCAACCAAAGGTCTTCCCAAAACAAGACTCTAGTCCCACATCCCACACCAAACCTGGTGAAATTAATAAAAGTTGGGTATACCTCTTGTATTGATTTCCGAGAAAGTGAAGTTGAAGAAGGGGCAATCTTTGCATCCCAACCATTGTTCAACATCCCATGAATAATTACCTTTGGTTTTTGGTACTAACACTATTGTTGATGCCTTTGCAGATGCACTAATTCCCACCTGTGGCTCTGATTTTCCCATTATAATGCTAGAAGGTGGTAAGTAAATTGTAGAGGAAGGTATTGAAGGAGATGAGAAGGTAGAAGAGGACCATAGTGAGGAGAAATTTGGGGAGATTGAGGGAGGCAAAGGATGTAGAGGTAGAAGGAGAACTGAAAAAGAGTGGGGGAGGAGTGGAGTTATTGAAAGAACAATTATAGGGAATAATTTAATAGAGGAAGGCGAGAGCAAGTGAAAAAAGGAATAGAGAAGATAGAATGGAAATAAGTATGGAAGAAGAGGGATTGAGGGAATGGGCCTTGAGGTGGATACGCCCAGGAATTGAAGTCCTATGCTAGAAAAGGTAAAGATGGGAGGGAAAAGGAGGAGAAAAAGGAATGGAGTTGAAAGGCTCTTTAATGATGTTGAAGGAGACAAAGAGCTCAGTGCCAAGGGAGGGAGAAGAAAGGGAGGGTGATTGTAAAATGGTAGAGGACTGGGTTAAACTCTAGTGGTTGCCATGAAGATTATTAGTTGGAATGTTAGGGGCTTAGGGAGTGATACAAGAAGAAGAGCAATTAAGGAAATTCTCAAAAAGAAAATGCATGATATTTTGTTTATTCAGGACTCCAAAATTCAAGAGATTGATAGGAGATGAGTTAGAAATTTCTAGGGAGATAGAATCATTAATTGGAGCTTTGGAGGAAACAGTACATTACAGTGAAAAGTTGATAGGGAATTTTACAATATTTGTGTAGTAGAAGAGTGTTCAGGATGGGTTTGAATGGGTTATCACAAGGCCAAACCTTTGTAGGGAAACGAAATTTTTGTGGGAAGAACTTGCAGATATAAGGAGGCTTTCGAATAGACCTTGGTGTTTAGGAGGGGCCAGGGGACTTTAATGTGATTGGATTTGTTAACGAGTCAAATAGTGCAAGGTAAAGGGTAACTACTGGCATAAAGAGATTTAATGATTTTATTGATGCCATTGAGTTGAGAAAAATTCCTCTAAGACAAACCAGGTTCACATGGTTAAGGCTTCTACTGTAGTAGAAAGTTCAGCATTGGTAACCATGATGACAGAGTATTAAGGATAATAGGGTGAAAGTAAATACGATGCAATGCCAATATAGACAAAAGAAATCACAAGTAATTAAAACTCTAAACTAATGCAAGGCACTCTCAGCAAATTTAAAATTTAAAAGAGAAACTATGCTATGCTCATGCAGGAATATGGGTGCAAGTTGTATATAGAATTAAACTATAGAAATAAAAGGTCAATTTTTTTTTGGGATCTTTGTTGAATGAAAGATGATGCCACACAATAATCAGGTTACCAATGATAAGATGGTGTTAATATATATTTTCGGCTTTCACAAAATTTCTAAGGAACTGATAGTTATAACCAGCTTACTAAACAGGTAAAGAACTAATCCAAATCCCAAATTGAAAAGGTGTACCTTTTGAAATTCCCAGAAATCCCTTCCTATTTAACTGAGGTGTGTTTATGGAACACAAGCCAGAACTAGATGCTTGAACCTTTAGGCTGGCAAACTCCAACAACTCTTGATTAAGCAACAGCAAATCGTACCAAAGTCTCATGTAGGAACACAAGCTGTTGGCATAGATGATGAAGTTACCTAATGAGGAGGCTGTTGTTATGGTGCTACCTCAGTCAGAAACAAACAAAGATAGTGGGCTTAGTCACCACAGCAGGGGAGAGAAAGAAGCAGATGGCTGACTGTGACAGCAAAGCTGTGTTGCGGTGGCATGGAAAACAATGGGATAAAGAAAAGAGGAAGAAAAAAGAGACAGAAGTAGGAAGAGAACAAAGCAAGGGTCCCATATGGTACTCTGTTAGGTCGCCACCTTTGTTATGCTTGGTCAGCAAAGGAAAGTAAAAAGAAAAAAAGAAACTCTACAAATGAACCCAAATTCTACATTAAGGAAAAAGAAGTGCTAAATTAATCGTCTGCACCTAATGTATGTGAAACATGTGTGGTGCATCAGTCTCAATGTGATCTCCATCAAAACAATAGAAAGATCTTTAATATAAGAAAATAAGTCTGAAATATCTCCATTATGAGGACAAATCCTCTCCTCAATCCAACAAATTTTTCTTAAAATCTAAACCCATTCCAAAAACCAATGGCATCTAATAAACTACTTAAAGCATGAGAATATATTACTAAAAGATTTGTGAGGCCAAACGAAGTTGAGACAACTTAAGGGACCGGCAAGACAGCATCTGCTCTCTGATATTTCATTAAATTTGGCATGTTTCTCTCAAGCATTCATTCACCTGAGTGGAAAATTTTGTTACTGTTTTAAAATGTCTGACAAAAATCCCCTTTCCCCAGGTTTATATAACCATCAAATATCAAATTTTTAGATCTTAATTTGTCACTTGATTTGCCCCAAAGTCCAGCTTTCTTTTATTATTTTTTTCTTGGTAATAGGAAAGAACAGTTAAATAAAAGAATCAATGCAAAAACAATAGTAGACATGAAACCTGGCGAGACAATTGTTGGTGATATAGAGCACCTGCAGACTCTTTGGTAACTGGTGAGACTATACCAACACTCAACAACCAATCTTGCATCTCTTGGTTCGAACCTGCCTCCTCATCATTTGTTGCATTGCCAAAAGAAGTTGAGCCAGATAAAAGCTTTAGCCTCATCTTCTCTGCTAGCATCACCATCTCTTTAGCCTTACTCTACAAAAAGGATAGGCATATTATCAGACATTTAATTATTATATAATAAACCGAACTTAGTGAAGAAGATTCAGTATACTAAAAATACAAAAGCAATAAAAGTTCACAAATCTGAATTACAAATCAAAAAAAATGCTTACAAGTCCGAACTAATCACAGACTAAATACTTCTTTTGGCAATATCATTCTATAAACAAAAGAGAGAAAACCAGCCAACCCCAATTTCCCTAATTCTATTGCAACTTCAAGAAAAAAGAAAAAGAAAAAGAAAAGTTATATTTGTTAGAGTCAGCTAGTCAGAATTCTTTTGGCCATTAACTCCTTATTTATTAAGTTCTAGTTAGACATTTTAGCTGTGCCTTAAGTTATATGTCCCTTACTTAAGGGCATGATAGTCTTTGTACATTGTTTGCAAACCTATTTAATAAACAGGTCAACTGGGCTCAGAGATTATTCTCTCCAATTCAATAATTCTTTTTCTCCTCTCTTCTCCTTTCCTTCTCTTCTTTCTTTTCTTCTTCCTTCTCTTCTTTCATGTCCTAGCGTGTAACTACAAGAGAATTAAACCATTATAACATGGTATTAGAGTTCTGAAAGGAGGATAGAAATCTATGGTCCTATTCTTTAGAAGATTGCAACAAGGGCTGTAATCAGATCGGATTCAGTCCAAATCTGGTCCGATTATTTAAAATCTGCATCCAAATCCAATCAGATTTGAAGACCTTGGAGTCGAATCCAAATCCTAACAGACTCGGATTGGATTCGGATTTAATCCAACTCAGCTTTTATTTTTTAAAATACAAAAAAAAAAAATGATTACTTTTCAACATTTATATAAAATAAATTAATGTAAATATAACACACTAAATTTATTATATACAAATTCATATACAATATAATATATAAAATATACATTTTTTATAATTTTAAATGTAATTACGTAAATTATATATTAAAATCAATAAATATTATAGTATAATCGGATGGATGGAGTCAAATGTGAATCCAATCTGATTATTAATCACATGCAAGTTGCAAAAAGCTTATGATTTGGTGGACTGGAAATTCTTACTAGAAGTAATGCAACAATGGGGGTTTGGGGAGAGATGGTGCAAATGGGTCTTTGGATGTGTTCGGTCTTGTCACTTTTGTAGTAGATTCCTCTCTAAGGCAGATAGGGAAGATGAAGTTAAGGGCTGGAGAGTGAGTAGAAACAGGGTTCCAGTTACTCACCTCCAATTTGCAGACAATATCATAATATTTTGTAAAGGGCGAGATCTTAGGAGAGTGAAGAAATTAACAGAACTAATTCGGAAGTTTGAAAAGGTGTCCAATCTGAAAATCAATTTGGACAAAAGTTGTGTAGCAAGGATTAATATGGAGGAGAGTGTCCTGAATTTGGTAGCAAGTGCTTAGAGTGTCAAATTACCCATTGGCCTTTGACCTATTTGGGACTTCCCCCAACCCTAAGGAAAGCAGATTTTGGAACCCAGTTGGAGAAAGATTTGAAAAGAGATTGGGCACTTGGAAGAGGAATTACATCTCTTTGGGAGGGAGGATTATCTTGATAAGATCTACTTTGGCTAACTTACCTATCTATTTCCTCTCAATTTTTAGGATCCCACCAAGGGAAGAAAAATAGTAAGAAAAATTATGAGGGATTTCCTTTGGGAGCTAGGAGAAACAAGAAAAGACCATTTAATCAACTGGGAGATTGCTTAAAAGTAAGGAAGAGGGTGGATTAGGTCTTGGGAATGTGAGAAAGAAGAAAACAGCTCTCTTAGGAAAATGGTTATGGAGATGGCCTCTAGACTCTAGAGAGGGAAAATTTGTGGGCTGAAATAGTGGATAGTATTCATGGGTGATTGGAGAGTGGCGGGGATGTTGGTGTATCATGTTGGGCTACTTTGGCAGCACCTTGGAAAGCAATCTACAACTTGCTTCCTCAGTTCCTTAGTTTATTAAAGTATGATGTTTGCTCAAGGATCCTAGTTCGCTTTTGGGAAGACATTTGGTTTAGTGACCAACCCTTAAAGGACTTGTTTCCTTCCTTGTACAAAAATAAGGTGATTACGAGTTTTCTAGTCCATTCTACTTTACCTTTGAATCACAATTGGGATTTTGGGGATGAAGAAGGCACCTGTTTGTCAAAGCTTCTCTTACTTCTAGATAAAGTCTGCCTAGAACCTTCTAAACCAGACAGGAGAGTTTGGTGTCCAAATCCTAAAGGCTTCTTCTCTTGTGCCTCTTTTTTTAAAGTTCTTTGCCAATCCTCTTCCTCTTTGTTTTTTCCTTGGAAAGAAGTTTGGTTTCAGCCAATTCCCCTAAAATTAAGGCTTTCTATTGGGAAGTGGTATATGGGAAAATTAACACTTTGGATTCCTTGCAAAAGAAGAGGCCTTTTGTGTGTATTTCACCAAATTGGTGCACTCTGTGTAAATAGTCTATTGATAATTGTATCATAATGACCCTCCCTAAAACTCTTGAACTTGTTTTCAATGTTTTGCCCTTGGGGCCCATGGACTCCACCATTCAAGACCTCGTAACCACATGACAACTCTTATTTCTGTCATTAATATTTGGAGCCAAAATAAATTGTGCCATACAACAGATACAACGGATGATTATTCAAGGATGAAAAGGCTTTATCTTATGAAAGAAAGAAGTGAATTATTTTCCATTTTTCAAAAATTCCATACTAAAAGTTGCACTTAATGTTCCAATAAAAGCTCTTTACTCTAGTAATGGGACAGAATACTCTCACTTTGTTTCAACAATATTTAAAACAGCACAGCATCATTCATCAAACTTCCTTCATACACCTTACAACAAAATGGGGTGGCTGAACAGAAGAACCGCCATATACATGAGATAGCTTGGTCTCTTCTTCATCATATGAATGTTCCAAAAAGGTTTAGGAGTGATGCTTTCCTTACAATTTGTTTCCTCAATAACCGGATGCCCATGTCCATTCTTGGTGGTCGTTCTCCCTTTTCCATCCTATTCCCTACCTTGTCACATTTTCCTCTCACCCTAGAATTTTTGGTTGTGTTTTGTTCATAATTTGGGCCCAGGTGTGGACAAGTTAGATGCATGCTCTATGAAATGTATCTTTCTTGACTACTCTAGGACTGAGAAGGGGCATAAGTGTTATAATCCTACTTCCTAGCAGTCATTTGTTTGTCCTAATGTTACCTTATTTGAATCAGTTCCCTTCTTCACTGGTTTGATATTACCTCTTCACCTCTAGTATTCCCACTTCTGGTTCCTATTGATGATCCTATTCCTAGTGTTTCCAAGCCTAAGCCTCTGCAAGTGCAGACACATATTGGATGACCACCAATCAAGCAAGCTTATACTCATCAATAGCACTGGCTCCTCCTCCAGCCTTAGCTCTGTCGGGAGATCCAACACTTGTTGTAAGATGCTGACGGGTATACATTGTTAAATACTTACCAAATGGTCGTGTGGAGTATCTTAAAGCCAGGTTGGTAGATAAATGTTATTCAAAGTTGTATGGTGCAGACTATATGGAGACC
This sequence comes from Nelumbo nucifera, assembly GCF_055504915.1. Taxonomy (NCBI): domain Eukaryota; kingdom Viridiplantae; phylum Streptophyta; class Magnoliopsida; order Proteales; family Nelumbonaceae; genus Nelumbo; species Nelumbo nucifera. The sequence goes on from NC_142650.1 coordinate 80,758,350, forward strand.
TCTCCCTTTACCAAAATTGGTTCAATTTGTGATCTCTCTAGCAACTATGTGTGAGTAGCCCCTATTTCAGATCAATATCAAAAATGCCTTCTTATATGGTGATTTGCTTGAAGAAATCTATATGGAGCAACCACTAAAGTTTATTGCTCAAGGGGGAGGATAGTAAAGCATACAGGTTTTAAAAAAAAAAAAAAGCAATTTGTGGGATGAAACAGTCTCCACATGTTTGGTTTTTGTAGATTTAATAAAGTGGTGAAAGACTTTGGGATGAAGCAGCACTAAGTTGATCTCTGGATCTAATTGCTGGTGAATGGATGCCTTTGATAAAGAACAGGATTCTCTTAGTGTTGCTGCCTTGGCTGATGGTGATGAAAACTTCTCTTTCAACCAGCTGAAGAGCAGGTCCTGCTTCTCTTCAAATTAGGCAAATATTTGTTGTTTTTTTTTTATAATTAGGCAAATATTTGTTGTTGCAACTCATCTAAACGCCCCTCCATGCCATAGACCTTTCTGGCAAGACTAGCCAAATGGTCATTCAATGTCTCATCTTCCGGTTGCTCAAATGGTGATTGGATGGGTGACTCCAGCAGTATTTCTTCCAATGAAGGAATCTATTAAGGTTCTTCCCTAACCGTGGCTTTCCTTGACAGCATCTTCTTCCCAAGACAAAGCTAAAACCAGAGATTCTTAATGTAAGATAATGGTGGTGGAGGTGATCTTAGCTCTAAAGTTGAGAAAGAGAAGTAAGGAGAGGAATTAGGGTTCGGTCAAGGAAAATTTTGGGAAGGAAGAACGGATGATCAAATGACCTCTTCTTCTCTATCAGAAGGACCATTATTTATAGGAGATGAGGGCTCATAGGTGCATGGAATGAAGAATTCCAGAATATTCTTAAGGCAGTAATTTGCTCGCATGCCCAGGTTGATTCGATGGGGACATGAGCCGAATCATATGGTGGGGACCAATTGTCAGCCTGTGCAAGCCACAATTATCACCTCCTCTACGATTCTACCATGTGTCGCACGCAAAACGTTCTTGCAGATCTCACATGCCTGTGTGTGTTTTTATCTTTTGTAAACTTTACTTCTATATCGCGGCTCAGTGCTTACCTATGGTCGAGGACCGCAGCTTATTATATACAAGGAGGATGACCATGGTTAGCCATGGTGCATAACTGTGGTCATCCCATGGTAGTATAGTCGTGGTAGCATGTCAACAATTATCCTATGTTATCACAGTTGCAATAGCATGACCGAGGTTCTGTTGCGGTAATATGATTTTGATAATATATGTCCATCCCCTTATGATCAATAAGTGGTAACAGACCTCATTCTAAGCTTTGCAAAGAGTACACCAATTTGGAATAAGCACATGAAAAGTCTCTTCGTTTGCAAAAACCGAAGGGTCGGAATTTTAGGGGGAATAGACCTAGTCCAAACTTCTTTGATTGGGAACACCCAAGGGTCGGAATTAGAAAAGTGGTATTTATAAAAAAATAAAAAATTAAAAAAAAAAACAAGTAACCGTTTGGGATAGGGCAGGGGCCCAAATCCTTTTGCCAGGTTTAAGTAGATCCAAGCAAACAAGCTCAAGTAAAAGTTCAAAAACACAAGCAATTCATCATCCCTCAGCCCTCTACAGATGCCAAAGTCTCAGGAACAAGGGAAGAACCATAGAAGAGAGAAATTTAGAAACAAATTCCTTTTTATAAAGAGAAATAGAATAAAGAGAGAGAAAAAGGACTTTAAGAGGTAGATTATCCACCCAAATGTCTTCCCAAAAAAGAATAGAATTCCTAGAGAAAACACCATACCTTACAAACTTGAGGAATTTAGGGAGTATACCATGTATTGCTTTCTAAGTAAAAGTAACCCACAAGCCACTACCTCATGCCATAATCTCTCACTCTCCAAAGGCCATCTCTACAACCATTACCCTAACAAAGCTTTGTTCTTGTGAACTAAGTTTCCTAATCCCAAGCCCCCTTCTTCCTTGCTTTGGTTGACTAACTCCCACCTAATCAAATGATACTTTTTTGCTTCCCCTAACTCCCACAAGAAGTCCCTCGTTAACCTCCCTGGAGGTAAATACAAACAAAAAATAGACCAGCAAATTGGCAAGAGTAGCCCTAATCAAAGTCACACTACCCCTAAAGAATCGTTTTTTTTCCAAGCCACCAACCTTTTTTCAAATTTTTCCACAATAGGGTTCCAAAAATGACTCTTCTTAGGGTTAGCACCTAGAGGAAGACCCAAATAGGTCAAGAGTCATCACGAAATGGAACAATCTGCAATGAACTCAATCTCTTGATCATCCAAGTTAATACCAACCACACAGCTCTTTTCGAAATTGATTTTCAAATTAGAGCCACTTTCAAAACAATTAATTAAATTCTTCAAATTTCTCACCTTCCTCAAATCACTCCCTTCACAAAATATTATATTATCATCTGCAAACTGAAGGTGGGTTACCGAAATATTATTTTTTCCTATCCTCCAACCACTTGTTGACTCCTCCCTATCTACTTTTGAGGTCAATCTACTAAACACATCAATGATGAGTATAAAGAGGAAAAGGGAAAGTGGGTCACCTTGTCTTAAGCCCCTATAAGCTTGGAAAAGTCCTTCACCACTCCATTGACTAAGATTGAGTAATAACAAGAAGAGAAATAACCACTTACCCAATTGCACCACCTATCCCCAAACCCACTACTCCTTAGCTCTATTAAGAAATTCTAGTGAACCAAATCATAGGTGTTCTCAAGGGGTGGGCACTCAATCAATCAGGGTCCTTCTCTTGAAAGTCCTTTTTGAATTTTCTTGTTGCTATCTCCCCCTCTCCTTTCCTTGTCAAGGAGATTTGGTTTCAGCCATCCCGCCTAAAGTTGGTGTTTTCTGTTGGGAAGTGTTCCATGGCTCCATTAATACCTGTGATTTGCTTCAGAGTAAAAGACCAAATTGGTGCTTGTCCCCAAACTGGTGCTCCTTATGTAAGTTGTATGATGAGATTGCATTGCATCTTTTAATCTCCTGTCCTTTTGCTAACTATATTTGGGAGTGGTTTTCCTCTTTGTTTGGTTGCAGGTGGACTCCCCATGATAATCTAGAAGGCTTCTTTAGTTCTCACATTATCAGGTGCTCTAAAAGACGAGGTAGGATTATGGGGAGATGCAATAGAGCAGCAGTGGCTTGGACAATTTGGGAAGAAAGAAACCTAAGGATTTTTTATGACAAGGAAAGAAGAAAAGAAGCCATGATCGAAGTGATAACTTTAAGGGTGGCACATCGGCTGAAAACCTTAAAGTTGTTTGTTGACTTTAAGGTAGAAGATTTCTTCAAATCATGGGGAACAATTGCTGACACTTCATCTAGAAGACCTTTAGTACATGAGGTCTGGTCTCCTCTAGATGCAGGATGGAAGAAATTAAGGGTGGCACATCGGCTGAAAACCTTAAAGTTGTTTGTTGACTTTAAGGTAGAAGATTTCTTCAAATCATGGGGAACAATTGCTGACACTTCATCTAGAAGACCTTTAGTACATGAGGTCTGGTCTCCTCTAGATGCAGGATGGAAGAAATTAAATTTTGATGGCAGCTGTTTGGGAAATCCTGGCCCATCAAGTATTGGTGGGGTAATAAGGGAAGAGGACAGAAATATTTTAGCCATGTGCTCAGGTCCTGTTCAGCAAGTGATGTGGTAAAATCAGAACTAATGGCAGCAGTGTGTGGAGTAAAAAAAGCTAAAGAAATGGGGATTTACAAGCTGATTCTTGAAGGGGATTCAAAAATTTTTGTGAATTCGCTGAAGAAGGGGGAAGGATTAACATGGAAGCTAAGGAATGAGCTCAGGCGCTTCAAGCAGATATCTAAAGACATGTTGATCCAAATATTGGTGGGGTAACAAGGGAAGAGAACAGAAATATTTTAGCCATGTACTCAGGTCCTGTTCAGCAAGTGATGTGGTGAAATCAGAACTAACGGCAGCAGTGTGTGGAGTAAAAAAAGCTAGAAATGGGGATTCACAAGCTGATTATTGAAGGGGATTCAAAAATTTTTGTGAATTGGCTGAAGAAGGGGGAAGGATTAACATGGAAGCTAAGGAATGAGCTCAGGCGCTTCAAGCAGATATCTAAAGACAAGTTGATCCAAATAAGGTGGATTAGGAGGTCAGCTAACAGCATGGCTGATGGTCTAGCTAAACAAGGGATTCAAAGACAACTCATGTTCTGGGCTGTTTTGTAATTAGTGGGATAGTCTCTTTTGGGCTTTTTGTTTTCCGCCCACAACTTCTTGTTGTATATGCCTTTTTAATCTATTGAATCAATTTTTGTGTTGCTGATCAAAAAAAAAAGAACATTAAATTTGCTCTAAAAATGTGGCAAATCATCACTAAAAGATAAAAAATCTTTTAATATATTAATTTCATTATTTTCAAAAGTAATACTACTATAATAAGTATTTAATAGAGCAATTTCATGCCAATTAGCAGCTAAAGAAGGTTATTAACTTTATACAATAAATATTCAATAAGGAAAGTAAAATAGAAAAAAACAAGGATGGAGTTTCTGTTTTATTTAATTAGAGAGAGAGAATAGAAAAAAAAAAGAACCTCTTTATAATTCAATTCTTTGTTTCCTCTTTCTTTTTTTTCTTTCTTTTTCTCTCCTCAAAACCCTTTGATCTTTTAAATTTCAATAGTAAAACATTAAAACAAAGTACAATTGATATATATAGCATATAATAAAATGTATAAACATATGCATTAAGAAGATATAACAATAATGATATTATAAAAGACACCCGCCATTGTCATTTTTGTCACCTAGGCACCTAGTTGCTAAAAGTCAAGGCATTTGGACAAGGCACCCAGCCAAGGGCGCCTACGCGACGCCTTGACAATTATGCCTACATCTGAACAATTTTGGCAAAAAGCCATGGTAAAAACATCCAAACTAGGAGCCTTGGATCTATCCATTCAGAATATTGCTTTTCTGATTTCCTCCTCAAAATTTCTTTCCAACCATCCCATATTTGTCTCAATTAGTCTTGGCCAATCCAACCCATCCACTCTTATTCTATAACCTACAGGTCTTCCTAGAATCAACTTAAAATGGGTCACAAAACACCTAACTATCTCTTCCTGAGAAGAAATTCTTCTCCATCAATCTCAAATTTAGCCACAAAATTTTTCCTCCTCACATTAGCCACAACGTGAAAAAATTTAGTGTTCCCATCACCTTCCTTAATCCATTTATGCCTTGATTTTTGCCTCCACAAAATTTCCTCTCTCAATAGAACATCTTGTAACTCCTTCAATTTCCATCCCAATTCTCTTTCTTGCTCATTCAATATCATTTGGGATTCCTTAATGTTTACATCCCCAATCTGGGACTTCAAGGACGTTTTTTTTATAAAAACCAAAAGGAGCTACACAATGCGGGGGATAGCACGTCCCCAAGAATCAGCAAAGAAAATGAAAATTCAAGAGTTGGGGGAGGGAAGAAATACACAAAGATAAGGAGTTCGTAGTCGACACCAGAGCCTCACAAGCCAACCAATCCACTGCCATGTTTGCCTCATGAAAAGCATGCTTGTATTTTAGGCCTCCAACGAACACATCCTTCATTTGAGTGCAATTCGAAATAATGCCTCTCATCATCCGGGGGGTTTAGGATTTTCTTTAGACACGCAATCACAAATTTGGAGTCACATCCTTTACCTTTCAATTCCTCCATTCTCCCAAGCTGGTCCCTATTCCACTCTTTCAACTTAGACCTCAATTTTTTAACTTTTTATGGAACATAATCCCCTTCCACTTCACCCCTCCCCCTAGTTCCTCTCTCCACCATTCCTCAACTTTATAGAAAAAATCAAGGTATGTCAACCATGTATTCTCGAATCTGAAAGGTCTAGGTCCATTTCCTAGAGGTTCTTGGACTAACTCTATCGGGTAGTAGTCAGAGGTAACTCTAGGCCAAGGTTCAAAGTATCGATACAATACGAGTTTCGGTCGTATCGTATCGGTACTTAGAAACGGCCGAAACTTTTTTTTTAGTTCTTTTTTCACATTTTGGTTTTTTGGGAAGCTTTTAGCATGCTTTTTATTGTTAAAAAAAATTGGGGGTCCGAAACACCTGGAAACATGCGTTTCGAACCGTATCCTTTCCAAAAGATACAATATGATACGCCCCACATTGGGCGTATCGTATCGATACTTTGAACCTTGCTCTAGGCAAAGCTTTAGCCACCAAACCCCTCCAGTGATTCTCCTTGTCTTCAATGAAGAGGAAAATCCTTTGAGTTCAAAATTGGATAGGTTCCTCTTCAACCTCGATTGGGAAAACTATTGTGGTAATTTAGTCTTTGGAGCTCTGCCTAGAGTCACTTCTGACCATTGGCCAATTAAGGTAGGTGTTGAATCCTTTAGCAATGGCCCTAGACCCTTCAGATTTGAAAACATGTGGTTAACGCATCTAGAGTTTAAGGCTAAAGTGAAGGAATGGCGGGATGAAGAGCTAAGTGGGGTAAGGTGGAAGGGAGTGAGGTTTCACAAGAAGTTGCGGAGATTAAGATTCAAACTGAAAGAGTGGAATAGGGATCACTTTGGTAGAGTGGAGGAACAAAAGTTGAATATTATCACTCAAGTTGAGGCCTTAGATGAAAAGGAGTCTCATGGGACTTTGAATTGGATAGAGAGAAGACAGTTGAAGAAGGACTTAGAAGATGTGCTACTTAGAGAAGAGATTTGTTGGCGACAGAAATCAAGGCATCAATGGATTAAGGAAGGAGATGGAAACACCAGATTTTTTCATGATTTGGCAAGTGGACATCGAAGGAGAAATTTTATACCCAAACTAGAAGTGGAAGGGGAGGTAATTGCAAATCAAGAGGAAATTGCTAGAACCTTTGTCAATCACTTCAAAAATCTATATGGAAGACCTTTGGCTGAGATTTGAAAACATGTGGCTAACGCATCTAGAGTTTAAGGCTAAAGTGAAGGAATGGCGGGATGAAGAGCTAAGTGGGGTAAGGTGGAAGGGAGTGAGATTTCACAAGAAGTTGCGGAGATTAAGATTCAAACTGAAAGAGTGGAATAGGGGTCACTTTGGTAGAGCGGAGGAACAAAAGTTGAATATTATCACTCAAGTTGAGGCCTTAGATGAAAAGGAGTCTCATGGGACTTTGAATTGGATAGAGAGAAGACAGTTGAAGAAGAACTTAGAAGATGTGCTACTTAGAGAAGAGATTTGTTGGCGACAGAAATCAAGGCATCAATGGATTAAGGAAGGAGATGGAAACACCAGATTTTTTCATGATTTGGCAAGTGGACATCGAAGGAGAAATTTTATACCCAAACTAGAAGTGGAAGGGGAGGTAATTGCAAATCAAGAGGAAATTGCTAGAACCTTTGTCAATCACTTCAAAAATCTATATGGAAGACCTTTGGCTGAGATTTGAAAACATGTGGTTAACGCATCTAGAGTTTAAGGCTAAAGTGAAGGAATGGCGGAATGAAGAGCTAAGTGGGGTAAGGTGGAAGGGAGTGAGATTTCACAAGAAGTTGCGGAGATTAAGATTCAAACTGAAAGAGTGGAATAGGGGTCACTTTGGTAGAGCGGAGGAACAAAAGTTGAATATTATCACTCAAGTTGAGGCCTTAGATGAAAAGGAGTCTCATGGGACTTTGAATTGGATAGAGAGAAGACAGTTGAAGAAGGACTTAGAAGATGTGCTACTTAGAGAAGAGATTTGTTGGCAACAGAAATCAAGGCATCAATGGATTAAGGAAGGAGATGGAAACACCAGATTTTTTCATGATTTGGCAAGTGGACATCGAAGGAGAAATTTTATACCCAAACTAGAAGTGGAAGGGGAGGTAATTGCAAATCAAGAGGAAATTGCTAGAACCTTTGTCAATCACTTCAAAAATCTATATGGAAGACCTTTGGCTGAGAAGCTACCCTTGGAAGGATTGGATTGGCCAAGACTAGGCAATGAAAAAGCTTGCTAGTTGGAATTTTTTTTTTCTTGATCAATAACACCAGATTCATTAAAATAAAAGAAAAGAGGGAATATGGATACAAAAGGGAAGATAAAATATCTTAGCTCCCCAAAAACAGAATAGAAAGGGAGTACAAAGAGAAAAAATTAAAAACTAGCCCAAAATACAGACTCCCTATTCACTCCTTGCTTGGCCAACCCATCCGCAAATGAGTTGGCACCCCTCTTCACCCAGCTGTACTGAATCTCAATGTCCCTACCCAGCCATAAGAATTGTTTTTCTTCATTGTTAAAGTTCCACAAACCACTGTCCTCTTTCTTCAACCAACTAACAACCACCTTTGAATCAACTTCCAGGATCAAACGGCTGATATTTAATTCCTTTGCTCTTCAAATTCCTTCAAGCGCTGCAAGGATCTCAACCCTAAGAGAGTCACCTTCTCCAATAGGGCCAGAGAATAGAGCAATAACAATCCCTTCCTCATTCCTGAAAACTCCTCCAATCCCAGAGGGCCCTGGGTTCCTCACACTGCTGCCATCAAAATTCAGCTTTATAAAGCCCAAAGGGGGAGGGGACCAAGACAGACAGAGAGTCCTCTTGCATCTATCAATGGAAGCAATCTCTTTCCAATTTCTTAGCAAGTCATCCACAGGAAAATCTAAAAACAACTCCAAAGATTTTAGCCAGTGGACAGCCCTTAAAAGGGATAAATTTGGATAATAGAGAAGTGGAGGCAATTGTAGGGTGCTTAGATTGTTTTGAAGCCACTTCTTGGCCCATGACCTACCAACCTAGTACTTCCTTTAGGGGCAAACCCTAGGGAGAGCAGCTTTTGGTGCCCAGATTTGGAGAAGTTCAAGAAGAGATTGGATTCTTGGAAAAAGAATTAGATCTCTTTGGGGGGTAGGATTATCCTAATTAGAGCCACCCAATCTAACCTACCAACTTATTTCTTGTCAGCCTTTAGGATTCCTTCTAGAGAAGCTAAGAAGATAGAAAAGTTGATGAGGGACTTCCTTTGGGAACCGGGGGGAAGTAAGAAGGATCATCTGGTGAAGTGGAAGGTGGTATGCAAGAGTAAAGAAGAGGGAGGTCTAGGAATAGGGAATCTGATGCAAAAAAATATGGCTTTGTTGGGAAAATGGCTATGGAGATGGCCATTAGAGAAAGAAAGATTGTGGGTTGAAGTGATAGGAAGTATTCATGACCACTCGAAGAGCAGATGGGATGTTGGGGTCTCTCAGAGGGCAACTTGGCAACACCTTGGAAGGCAATTCACAGCGTTCTCCCTCAACTCAACAATTTTCTCAAGTATGATGTGTGTACTGAAAATTCAGTTCTCTTTTGGGAAGATATCTGGGTTGAAGAGGCTCCTTTGAAGGACCTCTTTCTGTCTTTATACACTATCTCCCGGTACAAGAAATAGCCTATTTCTTTTTTTTTCTCCCCTTTGGATTCTCCGTTGACTCCAGTTTGGGACTTTGAGTTCCGACGATGTCTAAGGGATAAGGAGATTGTGAGTCTTACTTGCCTATTGACTACCCTTGAAAAAGTTTGTTTGGACCCCATGGAATCAAATAAAAGGCTTTGGACTCTTGTACCCTTGGGTAGCTTTTCTTGTGCCTCCTTCTCGAAAGCCCTTTGTTATTCATTTTCTGCTCCTCCTTTCCCTTTTAAGGAGGTTTGGTGCAAACCTGTTCCCCCTAAGGTCTTGGCTTTCTGTTGGGAAGTGGTTTATGGGAAAGTAAACACCTTGGATAATCTACAAAGGAGAAGACCCTATCTCTGCATTTCACCCAATTGGTGTACCCTTTGCAGATCCCATGGTGAGGACTGCAACCATTTGCTAATTTCCTACTGTTACAGCAGATTTGTGGGATTGGCTCTTCTTGATTTTTGGATGCTGGTGGAATAGGCCAACAGATGTAAGCTTACTTTTTGACCCTTCTACCTTTGCTTTGCGCCATCGAAGAGGAAGAATAATGTGGAGGGTTCCAAGAGTAGCATTGCTTTGGACAGTGTAGGAAGAAAGGAATGCCCAAATATTCCAAAAGAAGGTGTGAAGCCAACAAGATTTGAAGGACTGTATCTTGTATAGGGCTATAGTGTGGCTAAAATCTTCAGAGTTATTTTAACAATTTTCTTTTAATGACCTGCGGTGGAGGCATTGGGCAGAAGTGTCAAGCAGTTCTTCATTGAAGACAAAGTTGCACATGAACTAGGTACCTCCACCTAAAGGCTTCCTGAAATTAAATTTTGATGGGAGTAGCTTGGGCAACCCAGGCCCTTCTGGGATTGGAGGGATTATAAGGAATGGTAGTGGTTCTGTTGCTCTTCTTTTTTCAGGTCCTTTAGGTGAGGGGGACACCATGAGGGCAGAACTTTTAGATGCACTATAAGGGGTACAGTTTGTTGTATAGATAGGAGTGGAGCAGCTACTAATAGAAGGTGATTCTAAGGTGGTCATGGGGTGGTTACAGAATCCAGAGACTGTAGTGTGGTGCTTCAGAAGGTGATTCTAACTTGTATTTTAGAATACAATGGGTAGGGAGATCTGCTAATGCTATGGCTAACTGTTTAGCCAAGCAAGGGGCAACGAGGGAACATTTGTATTGGGCTCAGTTGTAATCTTTTTTAAGTTTTTGTAGGGTTGGAGAGATCGCAGCTCATACCTCTCCAAGTGTCTCCTGTAAAAGTTGCTTCTATTTTCTTTCTCTAATAAATTCTTCATTTATCAAAAAAAAATGAAGAGGAATCTATCTAACTTCAATAAATGGGTTTTCTTAGAAGTTAGAGCAAGTGAAATAGTTCGTAGGTCGTAGCAACGAGAATTCCTTTAACTCACAACTATTAATGAACTCATTGAATTTCCCCATACTAGCTGTAATAGATAGTTAAGGGATTACTAGATTCACTGGTGAACCTGATTACATTAAAATCTCCACCCAAACACCAAGGACCCTACCATAACCCTTGAATTCCATATAACTCTTCTCACATCTTATTCCTCTCTACAATTATTTGACCAATACACATTGGTTAACAACCATGTAAATCCACCCTCCACCATCCTAAACTTTAGGGATATAGAAAAGCTACCTATCAATTCCTCCACTGCCTCTACAACATCCTCTCTCCAAAGAGTAACTATATACCCCCAGAGGCTCCCCAAGAAGGAGTTGAAATCGAACTCACACCTCTTGATTTCCACACACTTTTGGCCCATCTTCCATCCAGTTCTACCAACTTGGATTCCTGTAACATCACAATATCAGGTCTTTCTCTTCTGAGTAAATCCTTAATTAGATCAAGTGAAAATAGTTTGCTAACTTGAAGTTTTTTTTTTTGATAAGTAATGAATTAACTTATATATTATATATTCGCATAATCTAAACTTGAAGATTCGTTACATATATAATATATATTTGCATGACCTAAACTTAACATGCATTTAGTCAGAAGTTAGAGACAAGAAAATGGAAAAAAGTGAAGACGCTATTGTACCAGCAACATTCACACTCAAGCTCGGGAGGTCCACCCTTCTGACAGCCAACAAACAAAAGTGAATGGTGTAATTTGGAAGTTGCACAACTTCACCTTGGAATATGCACTTTAGTTGCTTTTCTCATGGAACTTTTTTTGTCAGTTTTTCTTATGGAACTCAACTGAGGATTATTGATCAATGAACTACCGATCAGAAAGTATTTAAAGATCAAACTAAATAAAAGAGACCCACATGAAGTAAACAATATCACCTCTACCTAATATTGGTCAAAAAACAAAAATCGTTACTAGTTAATGATGAAAATAATGACAGTACATTCACATACAGATAGAACGACTGAAAATACATGGATAAAAGAAATATAACTCTCATCGTTCACGTTCGTTAATAAACAAGCTAAAAGAAATCCTGGATTTTACCTAAACCCAATTATGCAGATTAAGATCTTATTGATGTAACACAAAACCAATGGAAGAAATGAAAGGGAAAAAAGAATTTTGCATACCATAAGAGCATTCAAATCCTGAAAAGCTTCCTGCAAGCTCTTATCTGTACTCTCCCACATCTCCTGCTCCTTCCTGAGAATCCCTGAAACTCCAGCCATTCTCACTCCGCTCGACCCCTCGAAAAACCCACTGCTATTCTCCCTTGAATCAGAGCGTCCTGGATTTGAACTCGAAGCTTCCCACGACCTAGAACTCCAGGCATCCCGAAGTCGACTATAAAATGAATCGAGATCCGATTTCCCTCTCAAAACAAGTGCGATTACAATCGCCGTTGATCCTCTCTCATCAATCCTCCCATCGGCCGTAGCAGAAACCTGAAGTCTAACTTTGCTTTTACCAAACATGGTTTTGATCGATTTACTTGGCGAATATATGTGATTTACAGCACCGAGAGGGATGGCCGCTGCACCTGATTTATTAGTTCCGTCAATCCATAGAATTCGGTGGGTTGTAAGAATCAAAACTCCGGATCTGAAAGGAGGAAAATTAGGTTTTTCTTCACATATTATATCGACAGAGGAAAGTGTATAACATTCGACTTCGCCAGGATGAAGGACCGGCCTGCCGCTGCCGGTGAGCTGAGCCTCCAGAAGCCATCTTCCGGCCATTGGATCGACAGAAAGCTTGTGTTTCCGTTCGCCGGGAACCGAGGAAAGATCTTAATTAAGGGGTCAGTAACTCGGTGACAAAGTCGCCTGTACTTGGTTTTTGGACAAATACCCCCTGAACTTTAGCCGTTAGACAAAGAACCCCTTGGATGATGAAAAACGTTAAATTACCAAAATACCTAACTAATCTTTTTCTATTTTCTTTTTCTTGCCCTTTTTCTCTTAAAACCTATTTAACCTATTGTTTTTTTTTTTTTTTGAGTTTCACTTTACATACCATGATTATGGCTGATGTAGGCGCATTCAGTTGGCTTGTACAAGGCTGATGCGTGTCAAATGGAGGATGCCCGCATAGGCTTACCATGAAGATGCTCAGGGTTACCTGACGCGGACCCAGTCATAGGGCGCTACATGGCACTGGCAGAACATCTTGTCAGGCCCTCATACAGCTCGCATCTGGACCATCCGAGCCCAACTACCCCCTGGCAACTCTAGCAATAAATGCAAGGCACCCCACAAAGTAAGGGATTCGACTCAAAATCTTTGTGATCTCTAGCGCTCTCTCCACTAAGGACTTAGCGTTATCTGAGGCCTCGTCTGGACCCCTCGGCTCCAGACTCATCACTTACCTCGTGCACATACTAACTTGATCATCGAAGTCCTCGCCTCCGGTAAGCACCCAAGGCCTCTGACACCTTCTCCCTTACAGGTTCATAACTATGGTAATCACGCCTCGTCCTCCCTCGGACACCCTTCTTGGTACAAGCCCTCGGTTTCTACAATATCATCCCAAGGAGCGATACGCCTCGGCCTCAGCTTAACTCCCTGGGACCCTCAAAGCCTTCGGCCTTCCCTTGAGGCCTGGGAGTGAAATTACTTTGTTTCCCTCGGCCAAGCCGAGCATCAACAATTGGCGTCGTTTGTGTGAAATGTTGCTAAGACAATCCCTCAAAACACTACAAGCTCGAGATCTCCTAAAGCTTTAAACACCATGGTACGAAGAGCTAGGAACCCCCAAAACCTGGTCACGAGTGAATAGTTCCAAGCTGTCCTCGACCGCCTGGAATACCTCACGCAACACATGAAACAAGCCTATTCCCAAGTAGGAGGTCCCTCCCGAGGCGACTACCCCACCAGGGTGTCAGATCACCAGGGTCGACATGAGCATGTCGAGCCCCTAGCACTTGGCCTAGCCAACCCCCAGCGGGCTGAGCCCACCGAGTCTGGCAGCAGTCGACCAGCCAGCCCACCACGAAGGAACGAAGGACCTCCCAGCCGAAGGGAGGAAAAGTCGGCGCAGTCTGAAGACAACCGCCAACCTTCGGAGCAACATCATCATCGCCGGAGGGAGAACCCCCAGGATGAGGGCAGACATCTCGTCCATTGTAGTGCCCACTCAAGGGCTGAGGGCCGACGTCGCGCCTCCCCCGCACTGGTCTCAGACCACTGCAACATCCTAAATGATCGTTGCGCCAGACGGGAGGCGTGCGGTCCTGTCTTGGAGCATTCTTGAGTTTGTGCAGATCCCCACCATGCTCGCGAAGACAAAGATGGGTGGCAAGCCCTAGCCGACCCTCGGATTGCTAAGCTGTGATCCAAGCTCGGGGCCGTCAAGGACAAGCTCCACCAAGTCTGAGAAAGCCGAGTTGATGCCTCGGCCAACCAATGCAATCTGACGGGGAGAATGGATGCCTTCACCCCGTATATCATCTCCAAGCCTCTCCCCCAGCACTTTAAGGCCTCTACACTGGACTGTACGACGGGACCTCAGACCTTGACGACCACCTAGAAAGTTTCAGAGTGCTCATGATACTTTACGAGCATTTCGACACCTTGATGTGCCAGACTTTCTTGGCCACCTTCAAAGGAGTCGACCGTCGTTGGTTCTCCGGCCTCCCACCTTGGTCAATTAGTTCACTGGAGCAGTTCGCCAATTTATTCCTCGCTTGCTTCATCAGCAGCAAGCGATGCTACAAGAGAGCCATCTCGTTGATGTCTATCAAGCAAAAGTAGGGAAAGAGTCTGTAGTCCTACATCGACTGCTTCAAAAAGGAAGAGCTCGAGGTCCGTGACCTCAGACCCATGGTCTCTATGCATGCTTCCATTAATGGACTCCGCGCTGGCTCGGCCCTGAAGTGCTCGGTTGCCAAGACCCCGCCGAAGACGAAACTAAAGTTCCTCAACAAGGCCCAAAAGTATATTGCGGCCAAAGAGGCTTCAGCCAGGGACCACCAAGAAAGAGAAGTCGAGTGCCACAATGGGCCCCCTGAGAAGAAGAGGAAGGGCGAAGACAACCACCACCACAACAACAATAGCAGCAAGGACCACAAGAAGCCACCAGCCTTGGCCCTGGCTTACAACCAATACACGCCACTCAATTCCACCCGGATGCAGATACTGATGCAGATCGGGGAAGAGAAGTTCATTAAGTAGCCCGAAAAGATGAAGAGGAACCCCAAGAGGGGAAATCCCAAAAAATATTGCAAGTACCACTGCCGTATTGGCCATGACACCGAAGATTGCTACGACCTGAAAAACGAGATTGAGTCCCTCATCCAACGAGGGCACCTTAAACAGTTCGTGGGTAGTGGACCTGGCTCACCAGCCCTTTAATCAGATTTGATAGTGTATGCCCTTAGCTCCAATCAGATTGATGTACTTGATAACATTTATTGTAAATGAATAAAAGTACATAATTGATTCATGTGTTTTGGTATGTTTCTGCGTAATACTCTTAAACTGGACACTTATGAGACTCGTGTTAGTTTAGAATCCTTACAGCCGTTTGATAGATCTCGGGAGATTTATCCTGCCAAGGCTGACACTGATGTGCCACCAAGTTGGTTGGGGTGGCTTGTCTTAGCTGCCAGGGTGAGACCTGAGGTACAATTAGTGTGGGTTTTCTTGAAACCCTAAATCAGACCAAAATTCCAGTATTGCCCTAGACCTAGGAGATAGATGGACAAAGCTGGAATGTTACACCTGACCCCTAGACTCGATTATGGTACTACACTAGGTGTCGGATTGGGCTGTCTTTGATATGTCAATTAGTGAGATCCTTAGAGGGGGTCAAAACCTGGGTATATTGGGACAGTTTGAAAATTCATCTGAGTAGGTGATCATAGTGACAGAATCAGCCCATTTGTCGGACAAAGTGAATGATAAGGGCTGCACTCTCTTTGATGGAAACCTAAACTGCCGGCAGTTGATTTCAAACGTTGAAATTTGTTTTTGCAAAATATATATATATATATATATATATATATATATATATATTATGGTTTCAAAATGTTTGCAAAAGGTTTAATTTCCCGAGATCCATGTGAGTAGAGAGTGCAACACTGTTATTTGCAGCCGAGGGAGAGGTCTTCTCTTGTTGGGTAGTGTTTGATTATTATGGGCTGAGAGGTTAAGTGTAAGACCATTGAGGGTAATACTTGATGGGCTAATCTTGCATCTCCCATAGTCCTTGGGTTTTCATAAGGTGGTTGGACCCAAGGACCATTTAGTGTAAATGTTGGGCCCATTAAGATCCCATGGTGATGGACTCAGGGGTTCACTGTCTCCTACAGTGAATTTGGCTAGACCTTGTAACAAAGGCTAGATGAACCGATGTGGCTGATGTGTAGATCAATGTTTGGGTCTCACGCCATACAAAGAGAGCCAACTGGGCAACAGGTTAAGGGGTAAGTGAGCACATAGGCTTAATGGGCCAAAAGCCCAATTCAAATTTGGCTTAAATTAGTTAATTAAAAGGGGGCAAGATATGATTTATAATCTGATTAGGATTAGCTGAAAGGATAAGATAAGTCTTATCCATTTAAGAGTCTAGATGCAAATATCAGATTTGGATATAGAAAGTCTCTCCTAATTAGATTAGGAGGCTGATCCAAAGAAGACTATAAATAGGGGGCAAATTCCTCAGTTTTACACACAACAATCTGTAGAATTCTCTCCTTATTCTTACTATACCTACCCAGTTCGATCTCTACCTGTGGAACTAATCAAGAAGAGTTCTTGATATTGTTTCTTAGCTAAAGAAACAATCTGAAGTCATGCTCACCAGCCCTTTAATCCATTATTGCTGAAGAATTCGGTTCTTGCTGAAGAGCCGTCCTGCTGGTCCTGCTTCACTATGCATTGTGTCATCTTCAATAGAAGCGGGTTTTGGTTTTTTCCTTGGGCGTGAACACCTTCATTGGGAGTTACTACTACTTCGTATCAGGTATATCCCTCTCCTCCCTTTGGTTTTAGATCTGGTCCGGTTTTGTTTCGAGAATGATCATTGAAAATATAGTTTTCTAAAATAGGGAATTCAAATGGGAGAGAGAGAAATTTTTGAAATTTCGCCCAACCTTCCTACAGTGTTCAGCCATCCATATGATGGATCTCTCATCCCTTCAGTGGTATCAGAGCCAGGTTCACATTCTTGAACCAAAATCAGACCCAATCTGAGCCTACGCAAATAGGCAGAATCGGTTGTACCTGATTTGCGCAGATTAAGTTTTTTCTGAGAATTTGGTTCTCAAACATGGGCACTTAATCTGAAATTAAATTATTTTTTTGTAATATATTTAGAACTGTTCTATTTATACTTCTCGAAATCCGGGTTGTTCGTATGGTGGAGATCGAATTCTTTAATTGGCACAAGAGCACATGACTAGCGACGAACACCCTAACTTAATGCCTCACCAAACTAAAACACATCAGGATAGTCGAGGCATCACACGCCTCGCACCTGCCTCAGCGGTGGATGGCCTCTTGATCATATACACTTAGCGTGATTAAGTAAACGGCAATCCCGACCAACTCGGCTATTCGCCTCGGCCCGAGGCCCTGACCTCCTTGGAGCGCCACCTCAGCCTCGCCAAAGTAACCATTTGGGAAAGAGACTAGCCAGGGGAGCTGCATCTCAGCCTCGGCTTCCCTCCCATACTTTGGCAGACCACCTCGGCCTATCCTAAGTAAACACTTGGGTAAAAAACGAGCCAGGAAAGTTGCACCTTGGTTGCATACCTCTGCCTTGGCCTCGGCCCCTTGACAATCTAAAGCGAGCGTGTACCTAAAGCAAGCCATACGAGGCATTTTTTGAACCATGATCTCTACATTGGGAGGGGCAGAGACCTCTTAGTTAAAAAAAAAACAAAATAACAAATAGTAATTGACAAAAGGAGAGAACACATTGTAAAAAAATGCTTGTGTATTTCATTTCATTTCAGTATAAGCGTTTACAAAAAAATTTTTCTACGGCCTCGGATGCCGAGCACATTTACATCAAAAAAAGAAGAAGAGAAAAAACAAAAGACTAGAGGAACCATGTCAAGCCTCGCCGCCAGCCGGAGGAAGGGCAAAACCGTTAGCAACCTAAGTCTCGTCAGGGGATTCGGGAATCACCTACAACCCCTCAGCGTCAAAGTCAGACATCACTTGTAGGAGGGCATTCTTGGTGTCCTCAATTCCATCCAAGTAGGATGTGGACGCATACTCCGCAAGGGCCCGCTGGTACTCGGTGGACTTCTTGAAAGCCTCTACTGCCTCAGTTGCCGCCTACTTCTCCACCTCGGCTGCCTTCTTCTCAGCCTCGGTAGCCCACCCCTCGGCCTAGGTCACCCGCCGCTCTACCTCCGTGATGATGCCCTCGAAGCGAACCCTCTCCTCTTGCTCTTTGATGAGAAGCACCCACGTTTCCTTCAGGTCGGCCTCTATCTTCATTCAGAGCATCTATTCATCCTTGTAAGCCTTCTTGAAGGTTTCCCGCTTGTCCTCGACAATGGCGACAGTGGCTTGTAGCCTTTCCGTCTCCTTCTTGAGCTTCTCCAAGCATGACAGGGTCAGACTCGTTTGGTTTTCCAGACCGACGAAGTGAAGAGAGGCTTGCAACAAAAACTATTAGTAAAGACTACAAATAAAGAAATAACTGTGAGACAAAGCATGATAACAAAAGTTACCTCGACTAAGTGGTACAACACCTTGTCATAGACGGCTCTCGGCTCACTCTACATCATGCGGAAATGATCCCTTGAGAGGATCGCCCCGCTCACTAGGGCCGAGGGCCGACGCTGAGCCTTTTCCCTTCACATATTGGATCTCCGGGACGTCCTGAACGACCGCCTTGGCAAGTGTGGAGCGCACGGTCTCGCCTCAGAATATCGAGAGTCTGCACCGACCCTCACCGCGTCCATGAAGACCTGGATGAAGCGCAGGCCATGACCGACCCTCAGTTCGTCGAATGGCGAGCAGAGCTTGATGCTGTTAAGGCCGAGCTCTAACAAGTCAAGGAAGGTCGAACTGACACCTCAACCGGACAAAGTAACTCTAATAGGGAGAATGGATGCCTTCTCCCCCAACATCATCATCGAGCCATTTCCCCCAAACTTCAAAGATCCCACCTTGGAGATGTACGATGGGAACACAAACCCGAACGATCACCTAGAGAGCTTCAGGGCACTCATGATCCTATGTGGATACTTCAACGCCTTGACATGCCGAACTTTCCAAGCAACCTTCAAGGGAGCTGCTCGACGGTGGCTCTCAAGCCTCCCACCTTGGTCCATTAACTCGTGGGAGCAGTTCTCTACTGTTCCTCGCCCGCTTCATCAGCAGCCGATGCCCCTAGAAGAGTGTTGTCTCCCTAGTGACAGTCAAGCAGAAGTGAAGAGAGAGTTTACGGTCATACATAGACCGCATCAAGAAGGAAGAACTCGAGGTTCGCAACCTTGACCCCATGGTTTCCATGCATGCGGCCATCAGCGGACTCCTCCCTGGCTCGACCCTCAAGTGCTCAATCGCCAAAAGCCAGTCGAAGACGAAATTAGAGTTCCTTGAGAGGGCCTAGAGGTACATTGTAACCGAAGAGGCTTCGGCTAGGGATGTTCAAGAAAGGGGCACTGAGCAGCGGGATGGAGCCCTAGAAAAGAGGAGAAAGAATGGAGATCACAACCGCAACAACGATAGCAACAACAACAACAGGAAGCCACCGGGCTCGGCCCTGGCTTATAATCAATACACGCCACTCAACTCCACCTGCACGCAAATTCTGATAAAGATCAGGGAGGAAAAATTCATGAAGTGGCCTGAGAAGTTGAAGAAGAATCCCCGAAGGGAGAACCAAAAGAAGTATTGCAAATTTCATAGAGGCATTGGACATTACACCGAGGACTGCTATGATTTCAAGAATGAGATAGAGTCCTTCATCCATTGTGGCTACCTCAAGGAGTATGTCAGGGGTGAGGCCGGTGCCTTGTCCTCTTAGTAGCATAAGCAAATAATTGACATCATCGACGTCATATCCGGAGTCACGGCCTCAGCTTGCAAAGCCTACGCCAGGCAATTAAATGTCCAGGGGTCGTCCCCCAAGAAGCAAAAGTAGGAAGAATCCCTCTCCTTCACGGACGAGGATTTGAAGGGGGTAGTAGTCCCCCACGATGATGCTTTGGTGGTTTCGACCATCATAGCGAACTTCATAGTCAAGAGGATTCTCGTTAATAGCGGCTCCTCGATCGACATCCTCTTTTACAAGCATTCGAGAAGATGGAGATAGTGCCAGAGAGCCTTCAGCCAGTAGATATCCCACTAGTTGGCTTCTTCGGCAATGTTGTCAAACCAGAGGGCAAGATCGCCCTACCAGTCACAGTAGGAACGGAGCCCCAGCAGGTGGCGAGGATGGCTGAGTTCCTGGTCGTGAGGATCGGCTAACCCTACAACGCAATCATGGGGAAACCAACCCTTCACGCGCTCCGGGCAGCCATCTCTTCCTACCACCTCACCCTCAAGTTCCCCACCGAGCACAACGTCGGTGTTGTTCGTGGGGACCAGCATGCTGCCCGCTAGTGCTATGTGGTAGCACTAAAGGGCAAGAATAAAGAAACTCTGCCACTAGAGGGCCTCGACCTCAGGGAGGAGCCAACGAGCCGAGGCCTATCAGCCGAGGACCTCGTCTCGGTCCCCCTAGATGAGGACGAGCCTGAAAAAACTGTCCACGTCGGATCCACCCTTCCCTCAAAGGGCCTACCTGAACTGGTAAGTTTCGTCAGACTCAATACCGACGTCTTTGCTTGGTCTGCCGCTGACATGCCCGGAATTGACCCTTCAGTCATCACTCACAGGCTGAGCATGGACCTGAGCTCTAGGCTAGATCGGTAGAAAAAGAGGAACTTTGCATCAGAACGTTGGAAGGCCATAGAAGAGGAAGTTGGGAAGCTACTCGACGTCAGCTTCATCCGAGAGGTACACTACCTTAACTAGCTGTCAAATGTGGTTATAGTAAAGAAAACTTATGGGAAGTGGCGGATTTGTATTGATTTCATAGACCTTAACTAAGCCTGTCCTAAGGATAGTTTTCCTTTGTCGTGGATAGACCACCTCATTGATGCCACTACAGGGTATGAACTACTCAGCTTCATGGATGCATTCTTTGGATACAACTAGATAAAGATGGACTCGGATGATGAAGAGAATACCTTGTTCATCACTGAGCATGGCACATCTACCGAGTGATGCCTTTCGGCCTAAAAAATGTCGGGGGCCACCTACCAATACCTTGTTTACAAGGTGTTCAAAGATCAGATGGGGAGGAGCATCAAAGCCTATGTGGATGACATGGTAGTAAAAAGCCTAAAGGCCGAGACCCATATCTCGGAACTAGCCAAGACCTTTGACACTTTGTAGAGGTACAACATGTAGCTCAACCCCAGCAAGTGTGCCTTCGGCGTCACATCAGGCAAATTTTTAGGCTTCGTCGTCACTCAGAGAGGCATTGAGGCTAACCTTGAGAAGATACAAGCCATACTGAATATGGTGCCTCCTCGGATGGTGAAGGAAACCCAAAGACTCATCAGTCGGATAGCAGCCCTCAATTACTTCATGTCAAAGTCAGCCGATCACTGCCTACGCTTCTTTCGTGCCATCAAGAAGCTAAAAATTTTCCAATGGACGGAAGAATGCTAGCACGCCTTCGATGATCTCAAGGCGTATCTTACCTTGCCTCGCCTTCTTGCCCGACCGACCGAGGGGGAGACCCTGTACCTGTACCTCTCAGTCGGGGATGAAGTAGTTAGTTCAGTCCTGATCAAGGAAGATGGCGGGCAAAAACCTGTTTATTATGCCAACAAGGTTCTCTACGATGCTGAAACCAAGTATCCCGAGATAGAGAAGTTGGCTTTCGCCCGTGTGGTTGCGAAGACCATACTTCCAAGCACACTCAACTGTGATCCTGACGAACCATTCCCTCAAGGTTGTCCTTGCCAAACCTGAGACCTTGGGACGCTTGATGAAGTTGGCCATCGAGCTCTCCGAATTTGACATCCAGTACCAGCCGAGGTCCGTAATCAAGGCACAAGCCTTAGTAGACTTCATAGTGGAATGCACCTTCTGCCAAGCTCTTTGCTAGGCCCCGGAGAACGTTGAAAGGGATCACATGGATGACGAGGCTCACTCCGATGGAAGCTTTTTGTTGACGGTTCCTCAGTTGGTGGTGAATCAAGTAAACGGGGAGTACGAGGATAGAGAACAAAGCATGTCCAAGTACCTTGCCAAAGTCCAAGATTTAGCCTGCCACTTCCAGCGCTTGTCCTTGCAACAGGTTTCGTGAACCGATAACACAAGAGCTGATGCCCCCTCTAAGTTGGCAAGCACCTCGAGCGGAGTCCTCGGCCGGACCGTGCATATCGAGAAGTTACTTTGGCCCTCCATCGAAGAAGTCCAAGTACTCCCAATAGAAGTCAAGCTGTCATGGATGTATCCCATCATCAACTTCCTATCAACACGACAGTTGCTCGAAGACATGAATGAGACAAAATGACTCAGACGTCAGGCAACCCACTATGCCTTATTGGAGGGAAAACTATATTGAAGATCCTTCACATTGCCTTACCTTTGATGCCTCTGTCCAGAGGAGGGCGAGTACATGCCATGGGAGATTCACGAAGGCATCTGCGGCAATCACCTCGGCGGGAGGGTCCTAGCAAAAAAAAACTCTAAGAAAGGGGTACTTTTGGCCGACCCTCCACAAGGACGCAACCAAACTAGTGCAAAAATGTGATCCATGCCAGAGGCATTCTAACTTAGGCCACTAACCGACCACCCTCTTTTGGCCCTTGGTAGCCCTTGGCCATTCGCCAAGTGGGGCATGGACCTCCTCGACCCTTTTCCTCAAGCCACGGGTGGCAGGAAGTGCCTCATTGTTGCCGTAGACTACTTCATTAAGTGGGTAGCAGTCGAGCCCCTGGCCACCATCATGGCCTGAGAAATCCAAAACTTCTTTTGGAAAAACATTATCTGTCGCTTTGGCCTACCCTGCATGCTGGTCACTGACAATGGGAAACAGTTTGAGGACGCTAAGTTCTAGGAGTGGTGCACCTCCCTTGGCATAAGGCAACAATACACCTCGGTAGACTACCTTCAAACCAATGGCCTAGCTGATGTCACCAGCAGGATGATGCTAGACGGGCCGAAGACCAGGTTAGACCGGGCAAAAGGCCTATGGGCTGATGAACTAAATAGTGTACTCTATGCTTAGCAAACCACACCTTGGACAACTATGGGGAAACCCTTTTCGGCTTAACCTATGGCACGGAGTGATCCCAGCAGAGATCGGTCAGTCGACACTCCGAGTTAAGGCATACAATGAAGCCGAAAACAGTGAAGCCCTCAGAGCAAACTTGGATCTATTGGAAGAAGCTTGAGAGCAAGCACAAATGAGAGTAGCCGCTTACTAGCAACGAGTGGCTCGCTACTACAACTCCAGGGTAAAAGAAAGGCACTATCAAGAAAGAGAGCTCGTCCTCAGGAAGGTCATGATCCCCGAACTTGGGGTGGGAAAACTGGGTTCCTACTGGGAAGGCCCTACAAGATCAGACAAGTCGTCGGCCCCGACACCTTTCACCTAGAATATCTAGATGGAAGACCTATCCCTCGGACATAGAACTCTGAGAATCTCTGGATGTACTACAAGTGATTGTAATGTCTTTTTGGAATGATTAAGTGAATGAAGCAAAGTTCCTGTTCGGCTCAATGCTTAGTGCGTGTAACTACTAAGTCCTTACAACTCTTCGGCTTCGCAACTAGCAAAAGCACATGGCCTCCTCAGAGGGCCAAGCCCTCTCGCCGGACTGACGCTAAGACTTAAACGACTAAGTAGTGAACACCCTAGCCAAACAACAGGTCAGAATATACCAGGACAGCCAAGGCCTTACGCGCCTCAACGCCCCACCTCGGCGGTGGCTAGCTGGTGTTACCGGAAGCATGTCGTTAACCACTTCGGAACACCAGTTTCAATATTTATAAATTATTTTATTCTCAAAATAACTACAAAGTGTAGTTAGTTGTGAGAAAGTGGTCGTATCCACAGGGAAGCGAGGGAAAAATTGTTACGTCCATCAATCTTGACAAAATAACACGATTGGAGATTGCAGGAATACAAAATTTAATTAATTAAACTGGAATCCATTAAAATAAAATTCTAACAATGCTAAAAGTGAAACTAGCAAAAAGATAAATAAATGACAGAAATAAATAAATAAATAAACTAAATAGAAAGGCTGCAACTCAGTCAGAGGTAGCAATCTCCAGATCTATCCTTTGACCCTCAAACTCCTCGAGCTAGGCCTTCCATCTAACTTGGCCGAATTTCAGATCAGCAGAGAAGAAGACAAAAATTAAACTAGATAAAAGTAAATTGTAGAAATAAAAATAAGGACTAGAAATTAAAGAACGGAAAGTAAATCTGAAACTAATGGAAAATTGGTTGGGATCCAAACTCAGAGGTGGCTGTAGTGTCTAAGCGAAATGCAAGAAGGAACCCCTCCTCTTGCTTGGGCGTTCTCCTCTTCCTTTACCCTTGAACTTCTCAAAAACATCCTTCTATCTTACTTGGGGGCCGAATACAACGTAAAAGAAAATAAAGAAAACGAAAGGGGATGGTTGATCAAATCTAGTGGTGGTAGTTGCAAATTGGCTGGACTACTTGCAAGAACCCCTCCTGACAAGATCTGGGCATCCTTCCCTTCTATAACCCTTGAACTTGTCAAGAAACCTTAGCCTTGTGAATTGGGTGAATTGACTAACCCCCTCTCCTGGGCCCTTGGGATCATTTTTATAGAGAAGGGTGGACAAAACTGGGATTAGAGAGAAAGAGAGGGACGAGGCAGTGCATAGAAGCGGACGAGGGAACATATTATGGATGGTTATTCTGTCTCAAAACTGTGTGCGGATGGTTGTTCTGTCTTCTTTAGTAATATGATTACTATTAAAAGAAACAACAGATTCATCGCATACGGGAAACTACAGAACGGTCTCTATGTTCTACATCCTTCTCTAGAAACTAACATAACCGAAACTACGTCGGCTGAAATCCCCAAGAAAAGAGTCTGTGATACAGTTAATCCCACGTGCCTGTGGCATTACCGACTTGGCCATATTGATGTTGACCGAATCACAAGGTTGGTAAAGGATGGTCCTTTGGATTTTCTAACTGTAGAAGATCTTCCCACTTGTGAGCCTTGCCTACAAGGTAAGATGATGAAACGACCATTTAACGGTAAGCTGAAAGATGTACAGGCACACTTGATCTTATACATAGTGATGTATGTGGTCCCCAGAGTGTTAGGACACGCAATCAACACGTGTACTTCATCACCTTTACTGATGATTTTTCACGATATGGTTACGTGTACCTAATGAGACATAAGTCTGAATCCTTTGAAAAGTTCAAAGAGTTCAAACAAGTGGTCGAGAAACAGTTAGGGAGAGAAATTAAAGCCCTTCGATCAGATTGAGGTGGTGAGTATCTCTCTGACGAATTTAGGGACTACTTAAAAGACAATGTGATAGTATCACAATTGGCTCATCTTGCTACACCACAACTTAATGGTGTTTCAGAGATGAAAAATAGAACCTTATTGGATATGGTCCGGTCACTCCTCATACACTCAGAGTTGCCCACATCCTTTTGGGGTTACGCATTAGAGACTGCGTTTTACGTGCTGAATCAGGTTCCAACCAAATTGGTTCCAAACACTCTATATGAACTTTGGATCGAAAAGAAACCAAGTGGCAGACACTTGAAGATTTGGGGTTGTCCAGCACTTGTTAAAAGAACGAGTGCAGACAAGTTGGAATCCAAGACTAGCCGTTGCCTATTAGTAGGCTACCCGAAAGGCTCTATGGGTTACCTATTCTATGACCCAAGTGAGTAGAAGGTGTTCTGCAACTGAAATGCACAATTCTTGGAAACCGATTACATCCTGAACACCCATCGTCAGGAAGTAGTTCTTGATGAGGAGAGCTCAAGAGCAGTGGGAGATGTCCCACAAGTTCCAAGTAGTGACCAACCTAGAAGATCTACTCGGGTATCCAGGCCACCAGTCCGTTATGGTTATGGCCAGGATAGTTATCTGGTGGAAACCTTGACTAGTGAGGAGGATCGCATGACTTATGCGGAAGCTATGTTGGACATAGATTCCCAGAAGTGGGTGGAGTTCATGAGAGTTGAGATGGACTCAATGGAGACCAATGGAGTCTGGACTCTAATAGATCTGCCCTCCGAGGTAAAAGCAATTGGTTGCAAATGGATTTACAAGAGGAAGAAGGGCCCCGATGGTAGGGTTGAGACCTTCAAAAATCGTCTAGTGGCGAAAGGGTACACCCAGAAAGAGGGCATCGATTATGAGGAAACCTTTTCGCCTGTGGCTATGCTTAAATCCATTAGGATCCTGCTAGCTGTAGCAGCATACCTTGACTATGAGATTTGGCAAATGGATGTGAAAACTGCGTTCTTGAATGGAGATCTTATTGAAGATATCTACATGCAGCACCCGCAAGGCTTCATTGCTGCTGTGCAGGAACACATGGTTTGTAAACTTAATAGATCCATTTATGAACATAAGTAAGCTTCTAGAAGTTGGAACATCCGTTTTGACTCTACTATCAAATCGTTTGACTTCAAGCAGAATCCGGATGAACCCTATGTTTATAGGAAGTCCAGTGAGGATAAGGTTACTTTCTTGGTTCTGTATGTAGGAATGTTAACTACAGTGAAAGTAAGGCTTTCGCAACAATTCTCCATGAAAGATCTTGGAGAAGCCTCCTATATACTAGGTCTTCGACTCTATAGAGATAGATCGAAGCGGATAATAGGATTATCCCAATCTGCTTACATTGACAAAATAGTCAAAAGATACAGCATGGAGAACTCCAAGAAAAGAAATGTTCCTTTCAGGCACGGAGTCACTCTCTCCAAGAAGATGTCTCCCAAGACGTCTGAGGAGATTGAGGGCATGAAGGACATTCCCTATGTCTCTGCCATAGGGAGCATCATGTATGCCATGGTGTGCACTCGCCCTGACATTGCTCAGGCAGTGAGTGTGGTAAGCAGATTCCAAGCCAACCCAGGGCAGAAGCACTAGACTGCTATGAAAAACATACTTAAGTACCTTCGAAGGACAAAAGAGTTTTGTCTGGTATTCGATGGTAGCTCACTATAGATCCAAGGGTATACTAATGCTGATTTCCAGTCGGATCCAGACGATAGAAAGTCTACATTTGAATATGTTTTCACGATAGGATTGTGTGTTGTTTGCTGGAAAAGCAACAAACAGGGGTCCACTGTAGACTCCACGACCAAAGCCGAATACATTGCCGCAAGCGAGGCTGCCAAAGAAGCCGTGAGGATGAAGAAGTTCGTTCACAAGTTGGGAGTAGTTCCATCCAACACATCACCAATCCCGTTGTTGTGTGACAACAATGGAGCAATTGCTCAGGCTAAGGAGCCACGAGCCCACTCGAAGTCAAAGCACATCGAGAGGAAGTATCACGTACTACGAGAGATTGTTGGTAGAGGGGAAATCCTGATTCAGAAGGTAGCGTCAGCGGAAAATGTAGCAGACCCATTGACGAAGCTACTATCACAGAAAGTGTTTGAGAAACACGTGGAAAGCATGGGACTCCGACTTGTACCAGATTGAACCAAAGTGCAAGTGGGAACTGTTGGATAGTCATTGTATGCCCTTAGCTCCAATCAGAATGATGTACTTTTGACATTTATTGTAAATGAATAAAGTGCATATTTGATTCATGTTCTTGTGGTTTGTTTCTGTGTTATACCCTGAAATTGGACACTTAATGAGACTCGTGTTAGTTTAGAATGTTCACAGCCAGTGGGTCGGTCTGGGGAGACCTATCTTGATAAGGCTAACACTGATGTGCCACCAAGTCGGTTAGGGTGGCCTGTCTCAGCCGCCAGGGTGAGACCCAAGGCACATGCAGTGTAAGATTAATTGAATCTTTGAACCAGACCAGAGATTAATGGGCAAAATTGGAAAGTTACACCTGACCCCAAGACTCGATTATGATACTGCACTAGGTGTCGGATTGGGCTATCTTTAATGTACCAATCAGTGAGATCATTAGCGGTGGTCAAAACCTGGGCATGTTGGGACAGTTTGAGAATTCATCTGAGTGGGTGATCACAATGACAGGATCAGCCCCTTTGTCGGACAAAGGTAATGATCAGGGATGCACTATCTCTGATGGAAACCAAGACTACCGGCAGCCGATTTCAATCATTGAGATTTGTTTTGCAAAATATATTTTATATGGGATATAAAAGTAGATATATTACGGTTTCTAAAATGTTTGCAAAAGGTTTTAATTCCCGGGATCCATATAAGTAGAGAGTGCAACACTGTTCTTTGCAGCCGAGGGAGAGGTCCTCTCTTGTCGAGCAATGTTTGATCATTATGGGCTGAGAGGTTAAGTGTAAGGCCACTAAGGGTAATGCCTGATGGGCTAATCTTGCATCTGCCCACAGTCCCTGGGTTTTTATAAGGTGGCTTGGCCCAAGGACCACTTAATGTAAGTGTTGGACCTAATAGAAGCCCATGTGATGGGTTTCAGGGGGTGCACTGTCCACAATAATGTATTCGGCCAGGCCTTGTAACAAAGGCTGGGCTGAACCCATGTGGCTGATGTGTAGATCATTCCTTGGGTCCCACGCCATACAAAGAAGCCCAACTGGGCAACAGTTTGGAAGCAGTTTGAGCACATAGACTTGTTGGGCTTAAAGCCCATTTCGAGCTGGCCTTTTAATTGGTTAAATAAAGGGGGCGGATCTGGGATTAAATCAGCAAATAGGATAGAGTCCTACCCTATCCACTCAGAAAGACCAGATTTGAATTCAGATCTGGAAACCTCCTGATAAGATCTAGAGAAGTCTGATCTAATCTGCAGATAAGATAAGGGTCTTATCCTTATCACTTAAAGAGAGTCCAAATTCAAATAATGATCTGAATTAGGAAACACCTGATAGGATCAGGAGCTGATCTCTTTAAGCCTATAAAAGCAGGAGGGGGCAAACCATCAAAGCATCCCAGAGATTCCAGAGATATCAAATCTTGAATTACAGAGAGAAGAATGCACAGTGAGACTACGCCTTCTCCCCGTAATCCCTTCATGCCACCGCCATACTGCCAGATCGTTCTCCAACCTTGTAGGAGTGGTCAAGATTGGATCTTGACTTCAGTCTTTGTTGAAAGGCTGATAGGAAGTTGTGCTAACCGCCTCCATTGGATTCTTGCTGAAGAATTCGGTTCGTGGGACGGACCCTGCTGATTCTGCTCCTCCATCCATTGTGTCATCTTCAGCGGGAGCAGTCTTTGGTGATGTTCTTTGGGCGTGAACACCTCCATTGAGAGATATTATTTCTCTGTATCAGGTATATCCCTCTCCTACTGCTTTGTTTCAAATTTGGTTCGGTTTATGGTTCAAGATTGATCCTTGAAAATATGATTTTTCGAAAATAGGGAATGCGCTTCCCAGTTGAAGGGAGAAATTCGCCCACCCTATTCCGCACCTTTGGGCGTCCATGTGATGGATCTCTCATCCCTTCATTAGCTCCAATCATCGTGATGTACATTATAACATTTATTGTAAATGAATAAAGTACACATTTGAATCATGTTATTGTGGTATGCTTTTGTGTAATACCCTTAAACTGGACACATATGAGACTCATGTTAGTTTAGAATCTTCATATCCGTTGGATAGATCTAGGGAGATTTATCCTACTAAGGCTGACACTGATGTATCGCCAAGCTGGTTGGGGTGGCTTGTCTTAGCTGCCTGGGTGAGACCTGAGGCACATGCATTGTGGCTTTTCCTGAAACCCTGAATCGGACCAAATTCCAGTATTACCTTAGAACTTGGAGACAGATGGGCAAAATTGAAATGTTACACTAAACCCCTATACTCGATTATGATACTGCACTAGGTGTCGAATTGGGCTATCTTTGATGTGCCAATCAGTGAGATCCTTAAAGGGGGTCAAAACCTGAGTATGTTAGAACAGTCCAAGAATTCACTTGAGTGGGTGATCATAGTGACAGGATCAGCACTTTGTTTGACAAAGTGAATGATCGGGTAAATGCACTATCTTTGATGGTAACCTAAACTACCGGCAGTGGATTTCATATGTGTTTGAAATTTAGTTTTGCAAAATATATTTGTATAGAAATATACTTGTATATTATGGTTTCACAAATTGTTTGCAAAAGGTTTTAATTCCCGGGATTCATGTTAGTAGAGAGTACAACATTGTACATTGCTACTGAGGGAGAGGTCCTCTCATGTTGGGTAGTGTTTGATCATTAAGGGCTGAGAGGTTTATTGTAAGACCATTGAGGGTTATACCTGATGGGCTAATCTTGCATCTGCCCATAGTCCTTAGGCCTTGATAAGATGTTTGGACCCAAGGACCATTTAGTGCAAATGTTGGATGCATTAAGAGCCCATGGTGATGGACTCAGGGGTTTATCGTGTTCAATAGTGAATTTTGCTAGGCCTTGTAACAGAGGCTGGGCTGAACTCATGTGGCTAATGTGTAGATAAATGGTAGGGTCCCACGCCATACAAAGAGAACCAAGCTAGCCAGCATTAAAAGAAAGTGAGCCTGAAAGCTTAATGGGCCTAAAGCACATTTCGAACTTTAAGGCTATAAATAGAGAGCATGGCAGACTTGAAAAATACACACAACACAGAAGACAACTCAGTTTGACTGTTTTTGCCTTCAGTACCTTTTCTCCCTGCTCTTGCCGCCCTACCCTGTTCGATCTCCATTTCTTGGAACTGATCAAGATTGGATCTTGATATTATTTCTTGTTAGAATAAACAATTCTAAAGTTGTGCTCTCTACCCCATTTGATTTTTGCTGAAGAATCACTAGTTCTTGGTGAAGAACTACCTACTGATCCTGTCTCATCCTAAGCTGTGTCATCTTCAATAAATGTAGGATTTGGTACACTCTTTGGGCGCGAATACTTGCGTTGGGAGGAGTTTTTTGCGAGGATCCCATATTAGGAATATCCCTCCCTAATTCCCGGATGGGGGTAAAGAAATTTTTGAAATTTCACCCAACCTCCTGCAAGGTTCAACCATCCATTTGATGGCTCTTCCATCCCTTCATTGATGACAGCTCCTCTTCCAGTGTCCGGTCTGTTAGCAAAAGTGACATGCGTTCGATGCTTTGTCTTTTTATGCTTTTTAGGCTTGCTAGCTTTCTTCTAAGGTTTCTTCTTAGCCTTCATCTTTTATTTGCCTGACTTGCCACCCTCAACAAGCATGGCTATCAGCTTATTCTTCTTTATCAGTTCTTCGGCCCTCTACCACATATTGCTGAGTTCCTGAAGGTTTACTTTTAGCTTATTCATGTTATAGTTCATGATAAACTAATTGAATGAGGAAGGTAGAGAGTTTATGATCACATCAGTTTTAGTGTCATCATCTAGCCTAGAACCAAGAGCTTTTAGTTCGTTAATGTAGCCCACCATTTTTAAACAATGGTCATGGAACTGTTGGCTCTTAGTCATCTATATGGTTGTCAACAATTTGAGGACCTTCTGTTGGGCAGAACGATTCTGCTCCTCGTAGATTGTCCTCAGATTATCCAGTATATCCTTGGACACTTCGATCTTATCGAATTAAGATGATCTGGGGCCCATTAAGATGGGTGATCATCCAATTATCTTTATGGCACCATGGAAATGATGTACATTCAGTTATGGTGTTCGCAGAGAGCCACTAATGATTAAACATAGGCCAAGTACTTATGGCCCATGTACGAATCACATTCAACACATCGCATACATTCACAGGCATAAATTTATCCAATCAATTAAATAAACTATAAAACCCTAATTAATTAAAGTTAACACACTATCAGCCCATTAAGGCCCATGTATCATCATATAATATCATCTAGGTATATGGGATAAATTGCAAAAAGCAGTTCGACCCATAGAGCTGTTATGCTAAAAATGGGCTGATGCTACTTTAACTTAGCAAAACAGTGTTTTATAGCTGTGGACCGAATTGCATCATGTGATGGGCCATCAAACTCTTGGCCCATAATCGAATTTGGATCACTTAAAACGTGACCCATGGGTTTGAACCAAAATAGGTCAATTCGGCCTAGGGTTTGGAGTCCAAAACATGTTGCAATTTTCAAGGTTATGATCTGAAATTAATTACAACCAAAATTGACATTCAAGAGCAGCAAGTAAACACAAGTAGGGCTGCAAGTGTGATGGTTTGAATCTGATCCAGGAAAACTGCAAACCTACAAGAAAAGGGTTAATCGTAGATTGCTGATTTCTTTTCTGTAGAATATTCTTCTCCTTCGTGCATTCCAACAAATCTGCCATTGTAAAAAAATAGAAAAACCTAATTTTCTATTAATTAGATCAGATCAAATCCTATACATTTTGTCTAAAGATAAAAAAATATTTACATATCAAAATTGAATAGAATAAAATGCAGGGTGCGCAAATCTTAGCGCCATAAAAGAATTCAATCTCCATCACACAAACAACCCAAAAATTCAAGAAATAATCATAGAACCCTTCTAAAACTATTGCAGAATAATAAAGAACTATTTTCAGATCAAACGCTCAAATCTGAGAACCAAATTCTCAAAAAAACTGCTAATTTGCGCAAATCAGGTAGAACAATTTCTGCCGATTTGTGTTGCTTTATATCTGATCTAAATTTGGTTCAAGTCTTGAACCCGACTCTGATAACACTGAAGAGAAGGGAAATCCATCATATGGATGGTCGAACCATGTAGGGTGGTTGGGCGAAATTTCAAAACTTTCTTTTCTCCCTTTCAGGAATTGTATTCCTAGTTTTAGAAAATACTGCATTTTTTAGCAATGTAGTCTTTCAGCATGAACTATAAGCCTTTAGCAAGGATCAAGCAAGGGATGGTGAGCCCGAAGTAAATCTGATTTTTCTTGTAAAAATCAGAATCAAGATCCAATCTTGATTAGTCCAAGAAACTGGAGATCGAATAGGGTAGGGCGGCAAGAACAGAGGAAGAGAACTAGGAGCAGAAAAAGGGTGAAACTGAAGCAATCCGCCCCCTCTATTTATAAGCCTTAAGGATCAGTTTCTCCTAATCCAATTAGGAATTTCCTAATCCAAATCTTTATTTGGATCTGGACTCCTTAAGTGATAAGGCTTATCCCCTTATTTTATTTGCTGATCCAAACCCAGATCCATACCCATATTCGCTCCATGTCACAAGATTGCTTAACCTGTCATGTGACACCCTGATTAATCATATTAATCTTGGGCCCTAGGCCCATTAAGTAAGTGGGCTCACCTCCCCTTTTACTTGCTGGCTAACTTGGCTCTCTTTGTATGGCGTGGGACCCAAACATTGATCTTCACAAAAGCCATATGGGTTCAGCCTAGCCTTTGTTACAGGGCCTTGCCGAATTCACTATTGAACATAGTGAACCACTGAGTCCATCAGTATGGGCTCTTAATGGGTCCAACATTTACACTAAATGGTCCTTGAGTAAAATCCCTAAATGGTCTTACACTTAACCTCTCAGCTCATAATGATCAAACACTGCCCGACAAGAGAGGACCTCTCCCTCAATTGCAAGGTGCAGTGTTGCATTCTTTGCTCGGATGGATCCCGGGAATTAAAACCTTTTGCAAACCATTTCCATAAAACATAATATATATATATATATATATATGTTTCATATAAATATATATTTTGCAAAACAAATCCCAAACATGGTTGGAATCGATTGCTGGCAGTTTTGGTTTCCATCAGAGAGAGCGTAGTCCCCAATCATTCACTTTGTCCGACAAAGGGGCTGATCCTATCACTATGATCACCCACTTGAGTGAATTCTCAGATTGCCCCAACATACCTAGCTTTTGACCCCTGCTAAGGATCTCACTGATTGGCATATCAAAGACAACCCAATCCAACACCCAGTGCAGTAACATAATCGAGTCTAGGGGTTAGGTGTAACTTTCCAGTTTTGCCCACCTGTCTCCACGGTCTAGGACATAACTGGAAAATAGTTCGGGTTCAGTGTTTCAAGTAAACACACACTACATGTGCTTCGGGTCTCACCTTGGCAGTTGAGACAAGCTACCCTAACCGACATGGCAACACATTTGTGTTGGCAAGATAAACCTCCACAAGTCTATCCAACGACTGAGAACATTCTAAAGTAAACCGAGTCTCATAAGTGTCTAGTTAAGGGTAATTATACAGAAACATACCAGATATAACATGACTCAATTATGTATTTTTATTCATTTACAATAAATGGATCTATACATCAATATGATTGTAGCTAACACTAACATTTTTGGCATTTATGGCATCTACGCACATGTTTCTGATTATCTGACACCATTGTGGAACAGTAGAAACCTACGTGTAGGATGTTGTTGTATAAGGTCATCTGCCCTTGGAGTGGAGCAGGTTCAGACCTATGGGCCGCCTCCAGAACTTCCTCAATTTCTTCACCGGCCAAGCATCACAGAGGCTTTCCAGCATGGGATTTCTTGTATAATATTCCTTTAAAGGTAGAACCGCTTGTCTTTGGATAGGAGCTTCCTTCTCATTGTTGGGTCGATCAGTAGTGTGTTATCTTCAAAGTAACTTATATAGATATTCATCCAATCTTCCTCACCTACCACGAGGAACTCTCTCCCATCCACCTCCGGGATACACTTTTTGCAGTTGCGTTGTACTCTGGTGGCGTCTGACTTCATCGCAGGCCAATAGTACCCCAACCTTTACAATTTTCTATACAGGGTGCTGGTGATGTTTCCGCAGTGAGCTCTGTGGGTTCCATTCAATACCATCTCTGCCTCTATTGACCTTAAGCACCTCGTTCTGACCCCATCTTCCTGTCAATGGTACGACACCCCATTCACCAGTTGAAACGTCAAAACCACTTTGCTATCCTGTATTCCCACTCTTTGGCTGCTTAGTTTTTGAATTATGCCGTGCCTCCAATCATCTGCCTTGATTTCATCCTCCTTTTCCACCCAGTCCCCTAATGTGACAGTTGATGGCTTACCAAGTGTCTAGATGGTAATTTCGATTGGGTCTTTATTGGACTGTATTTTCGATCCCAAGGTAGCTAGTGCGTCAGCAAACCTATTTTTGGCCCTATTTTGGTGTTGGAAGTTTACTTCCAGGTCATGGATTAGCCTCTGGATCGAGGTCCTATATGGCAAGATTGTCAACTCTTTAACCGTTGTTCTCCCTTCAAGCTAGCCAATTACCAATTTAGAATCATCAGCCATTCTGATCTTCTTGGATCTAGACTCTATTGCCTTGATCAAACCCAAAACTAAGGCTTCATGTTCGGAAATGTTATGGGAACATGGGAACTGGAGTTTGAATGAGTAAGCAGAGGTGTGATCGTCTGGTGATGTTATGGTAACTCCTGCACCGGTTGAAGTACTAGTACTACTTCAGTCAAAAGTTAGAACTTACTCTCTTCCTTCATCTACTGCTGTCATGGGTATGTCTCTAGGGATTTCTTCTAATATGGGAAAGTCATCAATAGAGGGAAAGGCGGCTAGGAGGTCTACCGCTGCTTGACACTTAATGGCCCTAGGTCGAGTATACTCAATCATGTACTCACTCAGCCGCATCATCCACTTGGCGAGTCTTCCAGAAAGAGGAGGACTATCCATGAAGAACCTGATTGTGTCACTTTGTGCGATAAGCCTCACCTTTTGTCCTAGGGTGTAATGTCTAAATTTTTGTGTGGAAAACACCAGTACGAGGCACTATTGTTCCATGTGAGAGTATATCGGACACTCGACTCCTTTCGTCCTCTTGTGCCAGCAAACATCCTATTGCCTCTGAACCTGATGATATGTATATCCTGAATTCATGACCTTCCTTGGGCGATGACATGGTTGGGGCCTTAGCCAGGGTACTCTTCAATTGCTCGAAAGTCTACTGGTGCTCCTCTATCCATTTGAATTCTAAAGATTTCTTAACGAGCTTCATCAGCGGCATTGCCACATGTGCAAGACCGGTGATGAACCTCCTAAGGTATGAGACTTTTTCTAGGGAGGATTTTCATTGGAACTCATTAACTAGAGGCGGGAGGTCTAGTACTGCTTTCACCTTGTTCTCGTCTCGGTGTATCCCTGTATGGTCCACTTTGTATCCCACAAAATTTCATGATTGCACTCCAAATGCACACTTCAATGGATTGAGCCTCAAATTGAAAGCTCTGCACCGACTGGACACTTTCCTCAACACATCGGGATGGCCTTCCTGTTAGACAGTGTATGCCCTTAGCTCCAATCAGCATGATGTACATTATGACATTTATTGTAAATGAATAAAGTACTTAATTGATTCATGTTATTGTGGTGTGTTTCTGTGTAATACCCTTAAACTGGACACATATGAGACTCGTGTTAGTTTAGAATTTTTACAGCCGTTGGATAGATCTGGGGAGATTTATCCTGCCAAGGCTGACACTGGTGTACTACCAAGTTGGTTGGGGTGGCTTGTCTCAGTTGCCAGGGTGAGACCTGAGGTACATTCAGTGTGGGTTTTCTTGAAACCCTGAACCAGACCAAAATTCCAGTATTGCCCTGGACCTTGGAGATAGATGTGCAAAACTGGAATGTTACACCTGACCCTTAGACTCGATTATGATACTGCACTAGGAGTCAGATTGGGCTGTCTTTGATATGCCAATCAGTGAGATCCTTAGAGGGGGTCAAAACCTGGGTATGTTGGGATAGTCTGAGAATTCATCTGACTGGGTGATCATAGTGACAGGATCAACCCCTTTGTTGGACAAAGTGAATGATCAGGAAAATGCACTCTCTCTGATGGAAACCTAAACTGCCAGCAGTGGATTTCAAATGTGTTTGAAATTTGTTTTTGCAAAATATTTTTATATAGAGATATACTTTTATATATTATGGTTTCAAAATGTTTGCAAAATGTTTTAATTTTCGAGATCCATGTGAGTAGAGAGTAAAACATTGTACCTTGCAGCCGAGGGAGAGGTCCTCTCTTGTCGGGCAATGTTTGATCATTAAGGGCTAAGTGGTTAAGTGTAAGACCATTGAGGGTTATACCTGATGGGCTAATCTTGCATCTACCCATTGTCCTTGGGCCTTCATAAGATGGCTAGACCCAAGGATTACAACAATACCATTTTGCGGAAATTGTCCAATGAAATAGTTTTAGTTGAAGCATTACTTAGAGTCTTGTTAGAGGGAGAATTATGATTGCGTTACTCATATTATTAGGGGATAGTTTGGCCAAAAAGAAAGAATTCATATATATGTCTTTGGAAACGATTTCATAATGACATTTTGCAACTAACTAAACATACTTTGGAATGCTGCAAAGTAAATGATAACTTAAACACGAAGAACCACACACATTCATACCTCGGGAATGGCCTTCTTAGTTACCAGTGGCTCCTCACCTTCATAGTCTACGACAATGGTGTAATAGCTTTTTCCGTCATCGCCGGTTACCCACACACATCTAGTTCTCTTTTTCTTTTCAACTATTGCTGGAGGTTTACTCTGCGTGAGGTCTGGTTTGCTTCAACCCCTATACCTTGGCTATCTGCGTTCCCCCTTTGTTTGCCAGTTCCGTATAATAAATCACATCTTATAGGTGAGTCTCAGACATATCGAAAGGGACTTTGGTAGTCGGAATTCTGATCATACGCCCCGTGTGCTTGGCTTTTATACACTGGTGATACGTTGACAAGACCAGGGTTATGCTGTGTATTAGAGGTCAACCCAAGAGGACATGGTATCCAGTCCTTCCCGAGATAACCTGGAACTCATATGTGATGGAGAATGGCCCAATCGCTACCCATAATTCAATGGATCCTTCCGCGATAGACGTGTTTCCATTGAAATCCGTTACCTCCATCGGCAAGCCTCTGATGGTTTTTCTCTGTATGCTCATCAGCTTTAACGTGTGGATAGAGATCTAATTAATGGAACTCCCAAGATTGATCATTGACCTTTTCATTTCATAGCCCCCCACTCTTGCTGAAACATACAAGGGCCAATTGTGGTGGGGGTCAACAACCAACATGTCTTCCAGTTTAAACTCCACACTAGTGCGATCAGGCCAATAAGGTTCTAATGGCCTCCTTAAGGCTTCTGCAAGCGCTCTAGTAGCCATCTTCCTCATCGATGTGCTTGCCCCTGCTTACTGAAGAATTCTTGGAGCTCCTGGCTTTGTTCAAGTCTCTCTATTAGTGTGTCAAACTGATATTGGCTTGATGTCCCTACCATGTTGACACTTCCACCTTAAGCATGGGTCGGAAGGGGATCAGTTTCTACCCGCGCCAGGTCTCTTTTCACAAATTCATCTAACTTTACCTTTTGCACAAATAGCCTTCTTAGAGAAAAATAGTCCATCAAATCATGGTGTGGCGACTAGTGATAATTGCACCACCTTCTGCCATGTCTGTCTTTCTCCAGGTCTCTTCCTGTTGGTGCTGGTGGCAGATTAATCACCTTGTCTTCAACCAACTTGTTCATTATCATGATCACCTCCACTTTTGTGCAGGGGAAGGGAGGAGGGATTGGCAGGTCATGCCTCTTCCATGGGTCAACATTGTGGTAGTAGGGCCCTTGCTTGGGTCCTCCGTTGTTCCAAGGTTTCAATCGACTGCCTATACTTTGTTCCTTCCATATGGTGTAGACTGCATTAAGGTTGTCTTGACTGTGTGCACCATTCTCTCCGTGCACTTCCATAATTGACTGAATGTCTCTACTTCCATGTTTTCGATATCTATCCTGTAAGTGGGTTGCATTCCTTGTTTTTATTGTTTGACAAAACTTTTCTCCGTAGCGTGTTTGTCAAAGACGAATTGAGTTAATTTCTGAAACCTCATGACATATGCCAAGAGGTCTTCTCCCGAACCCTGCTCTATGTTTCTTAGATCAACCATTGTCAGCTTTCTTTCCAGGGTGAACCACTTCAATAGGAATCTTTTCGTTAGTTTGCCCCATGTATCGATACTACTGGTGGTAAGGCTGACGAACCAGGTGTACATTGGGCTGGTCAGGGATTATGGGAATTCACGGACCTTGAGGTCCCCATCAAGAGTGAAGGATCCCAGGACATCTTCAAACTTGCTTATGCGCTTTTATGGGCTTCCCTTTTGCCCATCATACTATGGCCATTGTTGCGGAGAAATGTAACCAACGGGGTAAGGCTTGTACATGATTCGGTTAGAGTATGGCTTCTGTAAGACGGTCAAATCCTGTGCTCGGTTATGGCTCTCTACGACCAGCCCCTGGACATACTCTCTCAACTCGTCCCGACTGAGTGGGCCTTCCGTTACTGGGTCTACTTGGGGGAAGGTTCGGGGATGGTTGGTGGGGTGTTGCCCTGTTTGCACAGGCGTGGGATTGATTCTGCTGGGTTGTTCTGGGATGGCAGGAATTGGGTTAGAGGCATGATGGCTGGCAAGGATGTCAGTAGGAACAGTGCTGGAGGAGTGAAGGGAGAATGTTTGGCTTGAGCCAAGCGCTGAAGGAGGATCTGTAGGGCATTTCTTGTTCTATCTTGTCTCCTTTTTATTTTTTCAGGTCGAACCTCAAAGCGGGCCTCGAACTCGAATACCTTGTTCAAGAGTATCTCAATGTCGACCTGATTATTCGTCTCTGCCTCGTATTGGTTGTTGACCCCTGGGTTGGTATTCTCCGGGATGTTATCATGTTCTTTAAGGATTGGTGTAAGGTTGATTCTATGAGTGACCATCCTCTGGAATTAAGGATTGAACTAGAGATCTTACTGCAAGTGTAGATGAGGTGGTGGTCAGGCAAGGGGGTGGTCTCCTTGAAGGATAGAGGAAGACAAGGAATCAGGGATCAAATGGGAGGTTAGGGTAAAGGGAAGTGGTGACGACTGAGTAGGGATTCCAATGATAGGGTTAATTAGTCATTGATGAATTCCATTATGAGAGGGATCTCTATTTATTGGTGAGATCCCAAGATCCTGGAAGGAAGGAGCCAAAAGTGTTTGTTTTCTACTAGGAAAGGGAATATTGGATTTGTTGTCAATCATTAAAGAGCATTACTAGGGTTTCGCTACGTGTTCTTATGGAATCTCTTCGAGGATTGACTTTCCTTTCACCCGAAGATCCTCATAACCCACGTGTGCTACTTCCCTTTTGCACCTTACTCAACCAACGTGGCGTCATTGACGTCATTACTTGGCGGGCTGGCTCTTGTTAGACCTACATGGTATTTTGTCACATTCATTGCTTCGACAATACACACAGCTAATATCTGAGCCCAATTCTTAACGAATTAGGATCCCACAGTGATCCAGGGTTTGTCGCGAGGCCAGATGTTTGTAAAACATCACCGCAGGTTCAATTCAAGTATGTTTTGGGCTTGCACTAAGCGTAAGTTTATCGCAAGCGTGTGTTGAACTACGGGTTCATCGCATACCTGCATTGTACTATAAGTTCATTGCAAAGGGAAGAAGAGCTGTAGGTTGATCGCAAGCATCCATGTGGCATCAATTTATTGTTAATAGTGCTCTGAGGGGCTGAGCGAGCACTATGTACCTACACGAATCGTTTGCCCATGGAAAGATGAAGGTGGAGGAGTGGATAGCGTACTGGTACGAGAGCAAGGGTTTGGATGACATCTTGGTTCAAAAGGGGGGTAGCTAGTGTCATCTTGCAGCATTTATCCTTTATGTTGCATCTTGATTCTTGTTTCCTATTGTCACTTACTACGACCTTCGGATGGTTTTGGTTCCTCTTGTTGTTCTTGCTTTTGGTGACCATCAATTGCCATTGGCCTCTTTGTTTTTGGGCTACTTGTTGCACTAGATGGACGACACTATCCATCAAATAATAGATCCAAGCTGCAAGCGGCGTTGTAGTTACATCTTCTCTCCTTTTCTCTTTATGTTTATCTGTGAGCGGTTTCAGATCAATGCTACTCCCCATCGGCTATTTCCTTTAATCGTTACCATTGGGACTTTGGAGAGGGATCGGTTTGAGGAACAGTCTCTGAGTATTTTCCAAGGAAAACGGTGGCTCAGTGCCAAGAGGCTGAGACAATTTGGTGTTGTCGAGATTGAGCTGAAACTATCTTTCGCTTGAAGGTTTTGTTTGGAGGCCAATTGTTCATCTTGTTCATCATTCCATGCCATTCTATATTGGTGCTAATGTTCCTGAGGATGGCAATCAGTAGAGTGCCATTGAGGCCAACCATCCTCTTGCTCATGTTGTGCAACTTGTTCTCTGGCCCGGAGTTACCACATTTCTAGATTGTGCCAGAGAGGCTCAAGCGACCGCTTATCAACCTAACCGACTACTCCGCCAATTTGCTTATGGTGACTAGTGTGTCGTTAACCACTTCGGAACACCAGTTTAATTATTTGTATTATTCTGTTTCTCAGACAACTACTAACGTAGTAAATGGGTGAGAATGGGTCATATCCATAGGGAAGCAAGTGAAAAATTAATATATACTTAGATCCGGACAAGAGAATGCAATCGGGAATGGCAGAAAATATGAAAATAAAATCTATTATTGCTGAAATTAAATGTTTTGAATTTAAATAAGACAATAAATAAAAATCAGAATTTAATAAAGTATTGGAATCAACAAGGGAAATAAAAAAAAAATGATCCAGAATTTAGATCCGGTAGCGGTAGCTGCATATCGACCAGACAGCTTGTAGAAATCCCTCCGGACAAGAACCGGGCGTCCGTCCTTTCTACAACCCTCGAACCCCTCGAGACACCTTAGCCTTGAGCCGAAAGAATTCAGATCTGCAAAATATAGAAATAAACACGAATTAAACCTAAAAGATTACAGAGATAAAAATAACAGAAAATAAAAGAATGGTTGATCAGTAAGCTATTGCCTCACCAACTAGCTAATCAGACGCGAGCCCCTCCTCGGGCGGATTCCTCCTTTTGCTCCTCAGCCTACGGGGTATTAGCAGCCGTTTCCAACTATTGTTCCCCTCCCAAGGGCAGGTTCTTACGCGTTACTTTGATCTAGTGGCGGTAGTTGTAGAATGGTTAAATAGTTTGCAGGAACCCCTCCTGACAAGATCTAGGCGTCCTCCCCTTCTACAACCCATGAACTCCTCAAGAAACCTTAGCCTTGTTAATTAGGTGAATTGACCAACCCCTACCCCAGGGCCCTTGGGACCCTTTTTATAGAGAATGGTGGACACAACTGGAAATAGGGAGAAAGATAGGGGGCGGCAGCTGGGATTTAACAAAGTTAGGGATGCCCTAGGGTTTCTAATGGATGGCTATGATGGTTTTGGGGTGATCCTATGGCTGAAGATGGAAGGAGAGGGCACCCAATATTATGTAGGGATGAGATTTGGGTGCCCAGAAATGGAGGGTGTAGATTAGAACATCTAGGGTTGAAGGGAAAGAATATGTGGTACCCTAGATTGAACGTTTGAGATATAAGATGGAGGGAGTGGTTGAGATTTAATGGTGGGGAGCTGAATGGTGAGGATTAGTAGAATAGGTGGCTCCTAGCGTTAGAATGCTAAAAAGAGAGTATCCTACAATGGATGAAAGAGATTAGAAGGGATAGATGGTGAGGATTTACCAGTTAGGGTGGCTAGGGATTGTTAAGAGTGAAAAGAATGGGTTAAAAGGCTCCCTAGGGCTTGCTAAGGAGAGGAAATTATGGTAATACAGTAGGGAGGGCACCAACTGGGTTTAGCAGATAGGCGGCGCGCTCCTGTTCTTAGTTCTTTACAAAAACACCCCCTCTCTCAGCTGGTCTTCACACCAGCTTCCCAAAAACTGCAGTTCTGCCTATAAAACTTACAAGTTTTCTACATGATTTGCACATAGACCCTCAGAGGTCACATAATTGATTTTAATTAGGAAAATGGTACACTTTGACTACTTTAACGAAAATACCCCTGAATTGATGCCCTTATGGCATCAAAATGCAGGGTTATCACACCCCCAACTTAATCATTGCTAGTCCATTAGCAATGCAGCCTTAAAATTATACTGAGTATATAGATCTTTTTCCATTACAATGTCATCCCTAACAGAATTAATCAAGCATCCTGATTCCAGCATTCTTAAATTCTGTGTAGATCGGTATTTGGCTTTTTGGGTAAAACTATCTTATTTTGAATATTACCGAAACATGGCTTAAAAATCTTATTTACCCTTCCATTTGCAAACTATCTTGATAAGATGAGATTGATTTTTTAAATCAAACAGGTATTCTTCTTATTATTTCTGACAACGGATTTCTACCCCTGAACTTATTTTTTTTGTTACCTTTCATCATTTTACATGAATCTCAACACTTGATTTAGGTGAAGAGACCCAGTTACTAAATGTTAGGTAAGTGTCTTTGGCATTCCCTTTTTCGTTTGACGCGAATCTCGACACTTGACTTAGGTAAAGAGACCCGGTTACTAAGTCTAGGGTGTCCATTGACCTTTTATTCTCTCTCTCTTTTTTTTGTAATACTATTCATGTTAGTCCACTGTCTCTTAACAATTTGAAGAATTTTGTCTAATTCCTTAATCTTTCTCTTCCTATCTTGACAAGGGCAAACTTGGGAGTATTTTCTAATTTCTAAATGGTTTCGACAATATTCAAACAAGATCAATTTCTTACTCCTATCACTTGCTACCAATTTCTACAGAATTCAATATTCTTTTATCAGTTTCCTTAACTTTTTTTGTTTGGGAATCTCTTTTAGTGGAAATTTTTAAAAATTTCAGTGAAATTTTAATTCTCCATCTTTAAAGGCTTCGCTTCACAATTTTTTTTTTCAATTTTTCTCTCTCTTTCCTCACACCCAACTTAAATGCCTTTGTCCTTAATGGCATGACTAGAATGATGCAAAGAAGATTTGGGCCAAAGGGAACAACAACAAGTAGGGTTTTCCTGAGGGGTTCAAGGTATGCCACTAGGTCTTGAATCAAGAAAAAAAAATCTCTCTAATCCTAAAAGTAGAAAAACTAAAAATTACGTTGGGTTGCGTCCCAACCAGCGCTAAATTTAACGTTTTCAGTCGTACATAACTGGATCACCCAAACTAAAGGTCTCAACTCCTCTACTCTTAGATACTCCTTCAAGCTTTGGTTTAAGCCTTTGGCCATTGACCTTGAACATGGTTCCATTCTTGGGATCAACTATTCTAACCACACCATGCTCGAACACTTTATCAACAACAAGCGACCCATCCCATCTAGCTTTTAATTTCCCTAGAAATAACCGCGGCCTAGAATTAAAGAGCCAAGCTTTTGACCAGGTTCAAATGTTTTTCGAGAAATGTTTTATCATGAAACACTTTCATTTTGGATTTATAAATGCGAGAGTTTTAATAGGCTTCATTGCGAAGTTCTTCAAGGTCACTTAATTGTAGAGTTCGGTGGGGTCCAGCTTGGGTTAGATCAAAGTTGAACTTTTTGATGGCCCAATAGGCTCGATGCTCTAATTCTACAAGAAGTTGACAAGCTTTGCCAAAGACTAACCTACAAGGAGACATTCCAATGGGAGTTTTATGTGTCGTCTGATAGGCCCAAAGTGCATCATCCAATCTATCGGGCCAATCTTTTCGGTCCGGCCTAACAGATTTTTGGAGAATACTCTTAATTTCCCGATTGGAAACTTCCACTTGTTCATTTGTTTGGGGATGGTAAGGGGTTGCTATCTTATGAATGATTCCGTATTTGCGGAGTAAAGCACGAAATTGTACAATAGTGAAATGTGACCCCCCGTCATTAATGATTGCTCGCGGGCACCCAAACCTAGAGAAAATGTTCTTTTGAACAAATTTCATTACAACTTTGTGATTATTGGTTCGGGTTGCTACCACCTCAATCCATTTTGACACATAATCAACAACCACTAGGATGTATTCGTAACCGGATGA
This sequence comes from Nelumbo nucifera, assembly GCF_055504915.1. Lineage (NCBI taxonomy): Eukaryota > Viridiplantae > Streptophyta > Magnoliopsida > Proteales > Nelumbonaceae > Nelumbo > Nelumbo nucifera. The sequence goes on from NC_142650.1 coordinate 80,803,204, forward strand.
TGGCGGAAATGGTCTCATGAAATCAATACCCCAAACATCGAAGATTTCTACAGTTAGAATGGGATTAAGTGGCACCATATCCCTACGGGACATATTCCTGATAGCCTAGCATCTTAGGCAATTTTTACTGAAAGCATGGGCATCCTTAAATAAACTTGGCCAATAAAAGCCACTTTGTAGTACTTTGGCCACCGTTTTCTTCCCTGAAAAATGCCCCCCACAAGCAAGAGTGTGACAAAAATTAAGGATACTTTGGTGTTCAAACTCGGGGATGCATCTTCAGATTACTTTGAACAGAGTCGGAATAGCTCTAGGTCTTCCTAGAAATAGTGTTTGAGCTGTGAGAAGAATCTATCATTCTCATTCTTGGAACACCCCTAAGGAATTTTACCCACTGCTAAATAGTTGAAAATACGAGCAAACCACAGAGGTGTGCTATGGGAGACCGCCAAGAGGTGTTCATCTGGAAAAGTGTAGTCATGCACAGGTTCACTCTCCTCAATTTGGAATCTGGATAGATGATCAACTACTACATTTTCAGAGCCCATTTTATCTCGAATCTCAAGGTCAAATTCTTGTAAAAGAAGGATCCATCCGATGAGCCTAGGCTTGGCCTCTTTCTTAGACAACAAATGTCTTAAGACCGAGTGATCAGAATATACAACCACTTTGGTGCCCAATAGGTACGGGCGGAATTTTTCCAAAGCAAACACTTAATGCGCTTAGAAGACACTAGCAAGTGCACTAGCCGATCAAGTAATATAATGATGAGTAGAGTATCGTTCCCATGGGGATTGATCTAACCACTACTAGTACTGAATTAGCCTTTTGTTATCTGATAAACCGAAAGATTAAACAAAGAAAAACCTAACTCCTACTTAGTAAACTACCCTAAGCATTCTCGGATCAGACCACCTTTAATGATGAGAAGAACTACTGCATGTAAAAACTAGCAGAACCGGTTTAGCAATTAAATCTTTAAACTGTCCAACCGAAGTGAATTCGATCATGGGTTGGCTAGACCCTAACTGTATGAGCAGCCTCTCTCGAGCACAACCCTCTCTATCCATGAGCAACAATTCCTATATCTCTATCAGAAATTAAATCACCATAGATGCACTAAGAACAAAGAATTCATAGGAAACCTATTCTTGTTGAATAAATGCCAAACGAATCATGCATGTTATCTCTAAAATGCATTCAATCCGTTTTCTTGATTTGTTGATCTGATTACCTAAACCCTTTCTCAAGCAATTCAAGCAATCCAAGAAAGAAGAATAATTCGGCGAAGATTACTCTATTAATCAAAAACACTAATCAAGAAATCCCAAGAATGAATCACATTCAATCGGATCTACTTAAAATATTACTTACATATCAGAATTAAAATCCATCATGGTTCGCATAATAGAAAGAAGAAAAGAAAGATTCAACAAAGAAAAATCATGAAACCTTAATTGAATCTAGGTTACCGAATTCACAGAATCAAAGAAGAAGACAACCTAGGAATTCTGCATCAATCTTCGATCTCCTCTTCAATTCACATTCAGCAGCCTTCTCCTTCTTCTCTCCTTCACCAACACTTCTCCTCCTTGATTTTGTCTTTAGGGGTCCGAACCCTAATTTTCTCTTCTACTTTATCTTTTATATTCTTTCTTTCAGCCTCCTCTCCATTCTCAAAAGTCAGCCGCCTTTTGGAGCCTCCCTTAGGGCTACGGTTGGGCTGTTGTCCTTGGTGGGCTGTTCTGCTGTTCTCCCACAGGGTTTCGGTTGGGCTGCAGTTGGGCCTCTCTCCTTGGTGGGCCGAAGTGCTTCCCATGGGGTTTCGGCTGGGCTTTTCTTATTGATGGGCCAAAGTGTTTCCCTTTTCGCCATATCAACATGTCTTCATGCTCTCTTCACCCTAGAATGTCCCAAACTCCTAGTTTCCTGAAATTCTGCTCAATTAGGGTACAAACCATTGTAAATCTTCATCAAAACCATGTAAAAAGCAATAAAAATGATGTGTAGCATGCACACACATCAACACTATAGCTAACAATTCTTTCTCTATGGTGGTATAGTTCAATTGGGCATCCGAGAGGGTACGACTAGCATAATAGATCACCACAGGACGTTTATTGACCCTTTGTCTCAAAACAACTCCAATGGCTTGGTCGGAGGCATCACACATGATTTCAAAGGGCAAAGACCAGTCGGGAGGTTGCAGAATTGGAGCCTTGGTCACTGCCCCTTTCAAATACTCGAAGGCCTTAAGACATGCGCCATCAAAGCTGAATGGGACATCTTTTGCTAGGAGGTTGCACAATGGTCTGGAAATTTGGTAGAAGTCCTTGATAAATCGTCGGTAGAAGTTGGCATGTCCAAGAAAAGAACGGATTTGCTTGACAGAAGTGGGAGGTGAAAGTTTAGAGATTAGGTCAATTTTTGCTTTATCCACCCCGATACCCCGTTTAGAAACTATGTGGCCTAAAACAATGCCTTCTTTGACCATAAAATGACTTTTCTCCCAACTGAGGACCAAGTTTGTCTCGATACATCATTGAAGAACTTGTCGTAAGTGTTCGAGACATGATTCGAAGGAATCCCCAAAGACCAAGAAATCATCCATAAATATTTCCAAGAAATCACCACCATTTCCGAAAAAATTGCCGTCATGCACCTCTGAATGGTTGTTGGTGCATTACATAATCCAAACGGCATTCGTCGGGAGGTGAATGTTCCATAAGGGAAGGTAAAAGTTGTTTTCGCTTGGTATTCGAGGTAAATGGCCACTTGGTTGTACCCAAAATACCCATCTAAGAAGCAGAAATATTTTTGCTTGGCTAGTTTTTCTAGAATTTGGTCAATGAAGGGCAAAGGGAGGTGGTCATTTTTTTGTGATTGCAATGAGTTTCTTAAAGTCAATGCACACTCACCATCTCGTGGTAAGTCGGGTAGGGATTACTTCACCTTGATCATTAGTGACCACGGTAAGTCCAGTTTTCTTAGGCACCACTTGCGTAGGACTTACCCAACTGCTATCCAAGATCGGATAGATAATGCCCGCATCTAACCACTTAACTACTTCTTATTTGACCACCTCTCTCATATTTGGGTTCAACCTTTTTTGCATCTCCCTACTAGGTTTTGCTCCTTCCTCTGTACAAATATGGTGCATAGAGATGGACAGACCCTTTAGATTAGCTTTTGACCAACCAATAGCACCCCTATACTCCTTTAATACCTCAATCAGTTCCTCTTCCTATCTAGGGGTTAAGTCTGTGGTTATGATCACTGACAGTGTTTGGTCGGGTCCTAAAAACACATACTTAAGGGAGTCCGTTAAGGGCATTAGTTACTTCCAGTTGCGGGGGAGATTCCAAAGAAGGCGTAGGTGGCCCTTTAGTTTTGGTAGAGGTTCAACAGTAGGCCAAGATTGAAATGGGTGAGGAGACTTCATTAAGGCATTAGCTACCTCCGTCGGGTCCTCTACTGTGACCAGATTGGTTTCTTTTGGGTTTCTTTCTACATCTATCGTACAACATTTCTTATTCTTTTCTAGGTAGGTAAAAGGACTTCCAAACTCATACAGGTCTTCACACTTTTCCTCCTTTTGAAAAGCTGAGGTTTCTTCAGCATTTTCTAATTCTACGGTATTAAAGGTTGTAGGATCTTGGTATTGATGAAGACCTAAGGATTCATCTATGGGGTTTACAACTGGTTGACTAGGCATTGAATCATTTTCCCATTGTAGGTTAGCTTCCCTAAGCTGAATTACTTGGCACTCTAATTTTAGGATTGATTGTTGCTGAGCTAATATCATTTATTGGAGCTGCCAAAACCTATCATCAAATGAATCGGTTTGATAATGCTGAACCGGTTGGGTCCTAGAGTAATCATTATACTCACAGTGAGCCTGGCTATAGACCATTGAGAGTGCAAATCTTGCAGGGTGGTTTCTGGGGCTTGGGCACAATTGGCAAAATTTGGTTGATTCTTCCACCCAGGATTATATGGATTAAAGGATGGGTTAACATTGGATTGGAGAAAATTGTTAGCTGCATGTACTTTCTCTGGAATTATTGGTTGACATGGGCCCACTACAGGGCATTGATTCAGATGATGGGCCAGACTTGAATAGATGGAACATGTTGAGTAGGATGACAAGGTTGGGAATTGTTGACGATATGCAAGGATTTGGTCAAGTCTTTGGGCCATCCCATTGATCTTGTCCAGTTGTTGAGACACATGATTCCAATCTATTTGTGGCTTAGGTTGGAAGTAGTTTCTCATTCCACACACTCCGGCCATTCCAATTTTTTTTCTTCTTTCTATTTTGAAATTTAAATTCAAATTCCCTGAATTCGTTAGAGAGATATTTGCTTCATCGATCTGATCGAAGGGCCTTAATGTATCTCCCCAACTGTTTCTTGACTTCTTGTCTAAACTCTTTGAACTTTTCAAAGGATTTAGACTTATGTCTCATTAGGTACACGTAACCATACCGAGAATAGTCATCGGTAAAGGTTATGAAATAATTGTGCTAATTACGTGTTATAACATTCAGTGGACCACATACATCAATATGTATCAGGTCAAGTGTGCCTATAGATCATTCTGGCTTTCCCGTAAATGGCTGCTTTGTCATTTTACCCTGAAGGCAAGCCTCACAGGTTGGAAGATCGTCTACAGTTAGAAAATCCAAAGGACCATCCTTTACCAACCTTGTGATACAATCTATGTTAATGTGTTCAAGTCGGTAATGCCACAAGCATGTGGGACTAACTATATCATGAGTCCTCTTCTTTGGGATTACTTTCGACGTAGTTTTGGTAATGTTGGTTTCTAGAGAAGGTTGGAGAACATAGACCATTCTCATTTTCTCCATATGTGAGGAATTTGTTATTTTATTTAATAGTAATCGCATTACTAAATAAGATAGAATAACCATCCAAACACAATTTTGAGACAGAAATCAAATTTCTTTTTAAATTATGTACGAAAAGACAATACACTAGGAAGCAGAAATGATCAACAAATTGGTCGCTATGATAAAAGATTCGAAATTACCTAGCTTCTTAGTCTCTAGATATTGAGGATAGTACCTCTTCCAGTGGTCGGTTTGTTTGCAAAAGTGGCATGCATCTAATGCATTGTCCTTCTTCTGCTTTTTCGGTTTGCTAATCTCCTTATCACTTACACTTATATTTTCAGGAGGGAACGAATAATTACGCCCTAGTTTTATTTAGGTCAAACCAAAGTGCCTCCCATTGACTTTCATAAAGCTAGATTCAAAGTGGGCCCAAAACGTTTAGGGTTCCAGGGTGTTCATCTTGGAAAGAAACTGAAATGGGCCCCACTGAGAAAGGGAGATCATCCAATGATCTTAAAGGGCACCATGGCAATGATGTACATTCAGCCATGGTGTTCGAAAGAGCCACAATCGAATTAACATGGGCCAAACACTTATGGCCCATGTATGCAGGACATCACATCACATACATCACTTGCATGAAATCCATAATTGATCCAAACAATTAAATAACTACAAAACCCATAATTAAAATTTAAAAACTTTTTCAGCCCATTAAAGCCCATAATATTATCAAATAATATTTTCTAGGTATATGGGCTGAACTGCAAAGAGCAGTTCGGCCCATATAGCATTTATTTTGAATTGGGCTGAAGCAGTTTTAACAAATCAAAACAGGGTTTTATAGATGTGGTCCGAATTCCATCTTGCAATTAACCATCAATTCCTCGGCCCATGAAGAAAATTTTAAAGCTGAGAACAGCCCCCATCAAACCACAAATTCGGTCCAACCAGTTTGGTCCAATTTGGTTCGAATGGTTCTAGGGTTTGATCTTTAATTCAGGATCCAATTCGAGAAGATGATCTGAAAATTAAATAAAGCTGATAAATGACAATCAAAATCAGCAAACAAACACATTAGTGGGTTGTTCATGTGGATCCAAACTTGCAAGAAAAAGGTTAGTCGTAGCTTGCAAATTCAATTTCTACAAATCGCAGATCGTAGATTTCTTATCTGCGCAAATCTTCTCCTCCATGCAAACCAGCTTCATCTTCAATGAAATAAAATAGAAAAACCTAATTTTTCTATTAATATTACATCAGAATGAAATCCTATAAATTCCATTTAAAAAAAAAAATTAATTACAGACCAAGAATGAATAGAAACGCAAATGCGTAGATTTCTTGCACCACAGAAAGATTTCGATCTCCCCCATATGAACAGCCCAAAATTCAAGAAATATAAATAGAACAGTTCAAAATATACAATAGAATAATAAAGATTTAATTTTCAGATCAATCGCCCAAAAGTAGAAACTATTTTCCCAGAAAAAATGCTAACTGCGCAAATCGGGTAGAACACCTTCTGCCCATTAGCACAGATCCAGATCCAGATCTGATCTAATTCGATTCAAGACTTAAACTTGGCTCTGATACCACTGAATGGATGGGAGATCCATCATATGGATGGCCAAATCCTGCAGGAAGGTTGGGCGAAATTTCAAAAATTTCTTTTCTCCCATCCGGGAATCACATTCCCTAATTTAGAAAAGTGCATTTTTAAGCTTCGTTCTTGAATCCAAAACCGGACCAGATCTGAAACCAAAAGGGATGAGAGGGATATACCTAATACGAAGTAACAGTAACTCCCAATGAAGGTGTTCACGCCCAAGGAGAAGACGAAAACCTACCTCCACTAAAGATGACACAATGTGTGGTGAAGCAAGATTTGTAGGACGACTCTTCAGCAAGAACTGAAATTCTTCAACAAGAATGAAACAAGAACTGGTGAGCACGAGTTCAGATTGTTTCTTCAGCCAAGAAACAATATCAAGAACCTTTCTTGATCAGATCCACAAGTGGATATCGAACTGGGTAGGAAGAGCAAGAACATGAGAGAACTCTGTAGATTGTTGTGTATAAAATTGAGAAATTTGCCCCCTATTTATAGTCTTCTTTATATCAGCCTCATAATCTAATTAGGATATTTGGATCTGGACTCATAAATGGATAAGACTTATTTGGATCTGGACTCTTAAATGGATAAGACTTATCTTATCCTTTAGCTAATCCTAATCAGATTATAAATAAAATCTTGCCCCTTTTAATTAACTAACTTAAGCCCAATTCGAATTGGGCTTTAAGCCCATTAAGCTTATGTGCTCACTAACTCCTTATCCTATGGCCCAGTTGGCTCTCTTTGTATGGCATGGGACCCTTACATCGATCTACACATCAACCACACGGGTTAGCCCAACTTTAGTTACAAGGCCTGGCCGAATACACTGTAGAAGACAGTAAACCCCTGAGTCCATCACCATGGGCTCTTAATGAGCCCAACATTTACACTAAATGGTTCTTGGATCCAACCACCTTATGAAAACCCAAGAACTGTAGGCAGATGCAAGATTAGCCCATCAGGTATTACCCTCAATGGTCTTACACTTAACCTCTCAGCCCATAATGATCAAACATTTCCCAACAAGAGAGGACCTCTCCCTCGGCTGCAAAGTACAGTTCTACACTCTCTAATCACATGGATTCCGGGAATTAAAACCTTTTGCAAACATTTTGAAACCATTATATATATATATAAGTATATTTTGCTTAAAACAAATTTCAACTTTTGAAATCAAGTGCTGGTAGTTTAGGTTTCCATCAGAGAGAGTGCATTCCCCAATCATTCACTTTGTCCGACAAAGGGGCTGATCCTGTCACTATGATCACCCACTCAGGTGAATTCTCAGACTATCCCAATATACCAGGTTTTGACCCCCTCTAAGGATCTCACTGATTGGCATATTAAAGATAGCTCAATCCGACACCTAGTGCAGTACCATAATCGAGTCTAGGGGTCAGGTGTAACATTCTAGTTTTGCCCATCTATCTCCTCGGTCTAGGGCAATATTGTAATTTGGTTCGGTTCAGGGTTTCAAGAAAACCCACACTACATGTACTTCAGGTCTCACCTTGGCAGCTGAGACAAACTACCCCAGCCAACTTGGCGGAACATCAGTGTTAGCCTTAGCAGGATAAATCTCCCCAGATCTATCAAATGGCTGTGAAGATTCTAAACTAACATGAGTCTCATAAGTGTCCAGTTTAGGGGTATTACACAAAAACACACCAAATCACATGAATCAATTATGTACTTTATTCATTTACAATAAATGACATATTGTATATCAATCTGATTGGAGCTAAGGGCATACACTGTCTAACAGGATTTTCAAGCCGGAGATAACCCTAAAGATTAAAGAGGAAATAGAGCGACTTTTGAAAGTGGGCTTTATCAAACCTATAGCACATCTTCAGTGGCTAGGCAATGTAGTCCCAGTGAAGAAGAAGAACATATAGTTGAGGTTAGTACCTTCCCTAACTTTTTCACAATAGTGCGTCACCCAAACACTAATTCCATCTTATCGCATATGTTGCATCAACTTTAGGGACCTAAACAAGGCCTGGCCAAAAGATAAGTTTCCTCTACCCAACATGGAGGTGTTGATGGATTCCCTATAGGACATGAACTCTTCTCCTTTCTAGATGCTTGTAGCGGATACAATTAGATTTTCATGGATCCCACAGACGCACCCCCCATACAGCCTCTAGTGCACCTATAGGAAATTTTTACTATAAGATGATGCCCTTCAGACTGAAGAACGCAGGGCCACATACCAAAGAGTGATGACTAGCGCCTTCCACAATATGATCCACAGGGAAATCGAGTGCTATGTGGATGACATAGTAGTCAAAGCAAGGAAAGAGGCGGACCATGATAACTCTACATTTTGATGCCTTGAGGGCATCAATTCTGGGGTATTTTTGGCCTTAGAATAGTCAAAGTATGCCCTCTTCTCTGTTAAATTCATTGTTGTGACCTCCAAGGGTATCTGTGCAAATTATGGAGAAAACTGAGAAGTTTTCATGGTTGAAATGTAGATTTTGGGAGGTTGGTGTGAAGTCCAACTGAGAGAGGGGGTGTTTTTGCGAAAAACTGAAAGCAGGAGGGCGCCTCCTAGCTACTAAACCCAGTTTGGCACCCCTCCTACTGTATTAGCATGCTCCCCAAGCCTTAGCAAACCCTAGGGCGCCTTTTAATCTCCACCATCCATTCTAGGGCACTCTCTTTTTATCATTCTAACCCTAGGAGCCACCTAACTTCTAATCTTCACCATTCAGCCTTTAGCCTTTAAATCTCAGCCTTACATAATATTGGGTGCTTTCTCATTTTCTTCTCAACCTTAGGGTCACCCTAGAACCATCCTAACCCTTCATTCTAAACCCTAGGGTACCCATATTTTTGCTAAAAACCAGCTGCCACACCCCTCTATCTCTCTATTCCTAGTTGTGTCCACCCTTCTCTATAAAAAGGACCCCTGGGTTCCTGGAGAAGGGGTTGGTCAATTCACCCAGTTAATAAGGCTAAGGTTTCATGAGGAGTTCATGGGTTGTAGAAGGGGAGGATGCCTAGATCTTGTCAGGAAGGGTTCTTGCAAGCTGTTCAACCATTCTGCAACTACCACCACTAGATATGATCAACCATTCTTTTCTTTACTTTACTTTCTTTTCTATTATTTTTATTTCTACAATCTTTTAGATTTAATTCTTGTTCGTTTCTCTGTTTTGTAGATCTGAATTCATTCAGTTCAAGGCTAACGTGTCTCAAGGGGTTTGAGGATTGTAGAAAGGACGTACGCCCGGTTCTTGTCATGAGGGGTTTCTATAAGCTGTCTGGCCGATCTGCATCTATTGCCACCGGATCCGGATTTTGGATCATTTTTTTATTTATTTCTTTTATTTTCTTTGTTGATTCCCATACTTTATTAAATTCTTATTTTTATTTATTTTCTTGTTTAAATTCGAAACATTTAATTTCAGCAAAAATAGATTTTATTTTCGTATTTTTTTGCCATTCCCGATTGCATTCTCTTGTTCGGATCTAAGTATATATTAATTTTTCACTTGCTTCCTTGTGGATACGACCCGTTCTCATCCTTTTACTTCTTTAGTAGTTGTTAGAGAATCGGAAAAAATTTATAAATGTTTAAATTGGTGTTCCAAAGTGTTTAACGACACACTTCCAGATACACCCAATTTTTGGCGTCGTTGCTGGGGAAGCAACGGAGACAAATTTTTATTTGCTTTATCCGGATCTTTTTCATTATTTTATCTTTTTCGTTTCATTACTTGATCCGTTATTTAGTTTAATTATTGTTTCACTTTGATTCTATAGGACGGAATAACGAAAGGTGGGGTACCGGAGCGTTGCAGGACTATAGGACAGAAGAGAAGATAAGAGAAATTGGATTGCGCTTCAAGTGTAGTCGTCCCATTTAATTTTTAATTTTTTGTTTTTATTTTCAAACTCTTTTTTTGGTAGAATAGTAACTTTTGATTTTTTTTAATTATTTTTTTCCTAAATCCAATTTATTTTCTTTTAGTATTATTTTTCTTCAGTTTTGTTTATAGATCTATTTTTCTTTCTTCATTTTAATTTCTTGTGCAAATTTCTATTTTATTAGGATTGTGTTTTTCTTTTATTTGAAAAAAAATAGTTTATTTTATTTTTTTCAGTTTAATTTTTAGAATAGCAATTTTTTTGTTAGAATTTATTTTAGTAGTTGTTAGTCTTTTTAGCATAATTATTTCTTTTATTTTCTATTTGTTATAATTATTTGTTGCCTTATTTAATTTCCTTTTATTTGGGCTTTAATTGAATAATCAATTGTTAAACAAAGGAAATTGTCCAAATTTTCAAAATTTGAAATTTAAGTTTAAGTTCAGACCATTCCGGGATTTTGAGGAAAGTGTTCACAAGATGTAGAGAGTTCAAGTTGAGATTGAACCCACTAAAATGTGCGTTTGGGGTATAGTCGGGGAAGTTTCTAGGCTATTGGGTAGACCAGATGGGGATACGTCTAGACGGAAGAAAAATTAAGGCCATCCAAGACCTCCCGCCACCAATAAGCGAATCCCAGCCAAAAACGTTCCTAGGGAAAGTCTTATACCTAAGAAGGTTCATCCCCAGCCTCGCGCACGTAGCTCTGCCACTTGTAGGTATGTACCACTCACTCAGACCCTCAGATAACACCCAAACATCATGATTAACACCATGGAAGCATATGCGTGCAGCTCACAATCAACCCCCGCGCTGCGATGAACTTGCGAGGCATCATCACTCCTATGATAAAATCACAATGCATTTTGCAAAACCGTGTTAAACCTGTGGTTCACCGAGTCTAGTCAGTGCCAAAACCTAAAGAAACCACAATTGTACCCATCTGAGGGTCCCAAGACCACCTGAATGTGTGATGAAGCTACGTCTGCTAAGGCGTGCGATGAACCTGTAGCCTGTGAACTCGCTTGCGACGATGGGATAGAAGGGATTTTGGCCAATCCCATGACGAGGCCCGTGCGTACTTGGAGGCACGTAGAACCGACAACAGCAAAGGACATAGCGAGCCGCCACGTGGAGTCGGTGAAGCGCCACCTGCCGAACGAAGATGTCACTGATGCCGCATAGGATTAGTTATAGTGCACAAAAAGGATGTAGCACACATGAGTAATGAGGGATCTTAAGGATAAGGAAAATCAATCCTTGAGAAGATCCTCACGAAATGCATGGCAAAACCCCAGTTGTGCATGCAATAATTGACAGCGAATCAAATATTCCCTTTTCCAATATGGAGAAAATATCCTCATCTCCTACCTTTTAGGATCTCAGGATCTCCTCCACAAATAGAGATCCTGCTGGTATTAGAGGAGATCGAATCCTAAGCATTAGCCACCCAGTATTCTCGAGTATGCCCTAACTCTCCCATTCTACATCCTTAACCTAGAGATCCTCACTTCCCTACTTATCTGACCTTTCTCTGTCTTTCAAAGAGTCCGCTCTCCAATCTAGCTTTACTCAGCCTATACTAGAATCTTTGGTTTTGTCTTTGATCATAGAGAATGGCCTCAAGAAGGACCAACCTTACCACCATCCCAGAGGAAAAGAGCAACACTCAGGAGAACACCAACCTTAGAGCCGAAAACCAGCCGGAGATGGAAATACCAATCCAAGCTGATATCGAAATATTGTCAAACAAGGTTAATGGGTTTGATGCACTCTTTGAAGAACGATTTAGGAAACTTAAGTAGAGCTTGGAGGAGACAAGGAGCGCCCTCCAAATCCTGCTCAACCGTTCGGCCCAAGCTGAACAGACCCTTGCTGCCACTCTCTCTGGTGTCCTAAATTCTAACCCTAACCCCAACCACCACGCCTCCAACCCTACACCTGCTATCCCAGAACTACCCAATAGGGCCAACCCAATCCCAACCCAAACAAGTCACCAACCTGCCCACCAATTTCACACCTTCCCATGCACTGACTCGATAATGGAGACCCCTCTCAACTGGGACAAGCTGAGGGAATACGTCCACGGATTGGTAGTTGAAAACCGCAACTGGGCCCAAGATTCGGGCATCTTGCAGAAGCCCTATTTTGACCGTATTACTGTACAAGCCCCACCCTTTCGGGTACACCCCTCCTCAGCAGTGGCCACAATACGACGAACAGAGAGGTAGCCCGTAGGAGCACATCAGCAAGTCTGAAGACATCCTCGGTTCCTTTGCTCTTGACGGGAACCTCAAAGTATAAGAGTTTTCGAAGTCGCTGACCGGCCTGGCGTACACATGGTTCGTAAGTCTCACCATTGGGAGCATTGATTTGTGTGGTGAACTAGTTAAGAGATTCCTATCAAAATGGTTCACTTTGGAGAGAAAATTAACAATGACCGACCTGCGGAATGTAGAGCAAGGGCCTGGAGAAGATTTTCTGGCCTATGTTATGAGATTCTAGAAGCTTACACACTTTGCCTTCGATGAACATGCCATTGCGAAGAGTTTCATCGAGCAGTGCGTGCAAGGCATGCGTCCCACCTTCAGGATCGGCATTGAAAACATCGAAATCAAATTCTTCAGCAAACTTTGGAGGTGCGCGGAAAGGACAACGTGAACCATTAAGGACACCGCGCGGAAAGGACAACGTGAACCATTAAGGACACCTCCCCATACAACAGGAATGAGGCATATGCGGTCGATAGAAGACCCAGAAATAGTGGGGGAGCTAGACAAGGGTCGTATCAGCGAGACAACACCCAAGGGAAGATAAAGGCACCACCACCTCCCCGCTTCCCCTGCACAAGGGAGGAGGTAATCATGATCATTAACAAGTTAGCAGAAGACAGGGTCATCACCCTATCGCCACCACCGTCAGGAGTAGACCCAGAGAAGGACAAGCGTGGAGGCAAATGGTGCAACTACCACCAGACACCGCACCATGACGTAGTGGACTGCTTCACTTAGAGAAGGTTATTCGTACAAAAGGTGAAGTTAGACTAGTTCGTGAAAAAAGACCCGGCTCGCATGGAAACCAACCCCCTCCCAGCCCATACACAAGGAGGTAGCATCAACGTGGTCAGGGCGTTCGACCAATACCAATCTGATGCTCTAATAGAGAAACTAGAATAGAGCAAAGAACTACAATAGTTCTTTACCAAACATGGGTCTAACACAATGACACCAAAGGTGGCCATCAGAGCGTTGGCTGAGGTTTTTCGGTACACATTGCAGCCCTACAGTCATGACCGCAGTAGTGTGGAGTTTACAACGGATGACATGTTGGCTGCTGATCCCCATCACAATATACCCATGTGCATCATGGTGAAAATAGGGGGTTCGATATGAGAAGATCGATGGTCGAGCCAGGAAGTTCTGTTAACCTCATTTCTGTCCACACGCTACAATTAATGAATGTTTGAAAGGAGGACATCAAGGGACTGCCATTAAAAGTATTAGACTTCAATGGGAACCCGTCCATCACCGAAGGATCCATCGAGCTATAAGTGGCGATAGGGCCATTCAGCATAATGCAAGAGTTCCAGGTAATCCCGGGAAGGACCTCCTATCACGCTCTTTTGGGGCGTCCATTGATACACGGCTTGGCCCTCATCTCCTCGACACACCACCAATGCGTCAAAGCCAGATACCAAGGGAGATCGACAAGGATCCGATCCACCAAGGCCCAGTTTGACAAGTCCGAGACACACTTCCAGGATGCCATTTACTTCACGGAGTTGGCAAAAGACAGCGAAACTAAAGGGATGAGAGATCCGTCATATGGATGGCTGAAATCTATAGGAAGGTAGGGAAAATTTTCAAAAATTTCTCTCTCTCTCCCATCTGGGAATCACATTCTCTGTTTTAGAAAATCTACATTTTCAAGGATCAATCTTGAACCATGAACTGAACCAGATCTGAAACCACAAGGTAGGAGAGGGATGTACTTGATACGAAGAAACAATCTCCTCCAATGAAGGTGTTCACGCCCAAAGCAGAATCAACAGTGTTCTTCCTAAGAACCGAATTCTTTTGCAAGAATTCGATGGAAGTTGTGAGCACGACTTCAGATCAGCCTTTTTCCAAAGACTGATATCAAGAACTATTCTTGATTGCTCCTACAAAACTGGAGATCGAACTGGCAGTAGGTGGAAACTGGAGGAGAACGCAAGGAGAAGATGGCGCAGTCACATTGTTGTCGTCTTCTCTCTGTGTGATCTGAGATCTGATCTCTGGGATTGAGTGAAGAATGGTTCAACCCCTCCTCCTTTTATAGACTTAAAGAGATCAACTCCTAATCCCATTAGGAGTTTCCTGATTCAAATTCTTATTTGAATATGGACTCTCTTTAAGTGATAAGGATAAGTCCTTATCTTATCTGCAGATTAGATCAACTCTCTCCTAATCTCATTTGGTTTCAGATCCAAATCTCTATTTGGATCTAGACTCCCTGAGTGGATAGGGTAAAACCCTATCCTATCTACTGATCCAAATCCCAGATCCACCCCTCTTTAATTAGTCTAACTAAACTAGTTCGAAATGGGATTTAGGCCCAATAAGTCTTATGTGCTCAGTGGCCTTCCAAACTACTGCCCAGTTGGGCTTCTTTGTATGGCATGGGACCCAAACATTGATCTACACATCAGCCACATGAGTTCAGCCCAGCCTTTGTTACAAGGCTTGGCCGAATACACTGCTATGGACAGTGAACCCCCTGAGCCCATCACATGGGCTCTTAATGGGCCCAACACTTAATGAGCCCAACACTTACCAAAAATAATTCGAAAATAAAAACCAAAAAAACAAGAATAAATTGGGACGACTACACCATAATCGTAATCCCAATTTCTCTTCTCTTCTCTTCTCTTTTCTTCAGCAGTCCGACAATGCTTCGGTACCCCACCTTTTGCTATTACATTCTGCAAAATCAAAGAGAAACAAGAATTAAAATGAGATTACAAATTAAGTAATCAAACAAAAATAAAAAAAAATAATGAAACAGATCCGGACAAAGAAAATAAAAAATTTTCTCCATTGCTTCCCCGACAACGACGCCAAAAACTTGGTGTAGCCAGAAGCATGTTGTTTACCACTTCGGAACACCAGTTTAATAATTTATAAATTTTTCCAATCCTCACGTAACCTTAAACAACATAGTACATGGTGAGGAAGGGGTTGAAACCCATTGGGAAGAAAGAATAAAAAGTATTATCTTTTGTTCTAAACAAATAAAAGGAAAATGGATGTAGGATTTGTAGAAAATAAGAAAAGAAAATTTATTAATGTTGAAATTAAAGGTTCGGAATTAAACAAGACAATAATTAATGTTCAAAAATTAAAGAACATTGAAATCCACAAAACAAACAAATAAAAGTGATCCAAAATTTGGATCCAGTGGCAGTAGCTGTTCAGGAAGACGAAATACAAGTTTTCTCCTTCCGTTCAGCCCTCGAACCCCTCGAGACACCTTAGCCTTGAACAGGACGAATTCAGATATGCAAAACACACAAACAAATAGAAATTAAATCTAAAAAATTGCTGAAATAAAAATAACATAAAAGAAAATAAAGAAAATGAAAATGATGGCTGATCAAATCCAATGGCGGTAGTTACGGATTGGCCGGACTGCTCGCAGGAACCCCTCCTAACAAGATTTGGGCATCATTCCCTTCTACGACCCTTGAACTCCTCAAGAAACCTTAGCCTTATGAACTGGGTGAATTGACCAACCCCTTCTCCAAGGCCCCTGGGGACCTTTATATAGAGAAGGGTGGTCATAACTAGGATTAGAGAGAAAGAGGGGGGCGGCAGCTAGGATTTTGTAGAAATATGGGCGCCCTGGTGTTGAGAATGGAGGGTTAGGATTGTTCTAAGGTGATTCTAAGGCTGAGAAGAGGAGAGGACGCCAAATATTATGTATGGCTGAGATTTGGGCTCCTAAGGGGACAAGTTGTTATACAGTTTTGTATGCCCTTAGCTTCAATCCGATTTGATGTAATTTTATTATTTAGTGTAAATAAATAAAATGCATGTTTGATTCATGTTATTTGGTATTATTCTGTGTAAGACCCTAAAACTGGACACTTATAGAGACTCGTGTTAGTTTTAAATATTCACAGCTGATTTGATAAGTCTGGGGAGATTTATCCTGCCAAGGCTGATATTGGTGTGCCACCAAGTGTTGGGATGGCCTATCTTGGCCACCAGGGTAAGACCCAAGGCACATGCAGTATGGGGTTACTCGAATCCTTGAACCAGACCAGATTTCCAGTATTGCCCTGGACCTTGGAGACAGATGGGCAAAACTGGAAAGTTAAACCTGACCCCTAGACTCGATTATGACACATCACTAGGTGTCGGATCGGGCTGTCTTTGATATGCCAATTAGTGTGATCCTTAGCGGGGATCAAAACCTGGGTATGTTGGGATAGTCTGAGAATTCATTTGAGTGGGTGATCATAGTGACAGGATTAGCCCATTTGTCAGACAAAGGTAATGATCGGGAATGCACACTCTCTGATGGAAATCAAACTACCGGCAGTTGATTTCAATCCTTGGAATTTTGATTTGCAAAATTAATATTTACATATATATATATATGTACGGTTTCAAATTGTTTGCAAATGGTTTTAATTCCCGAGATCCATGTGAGCAGAGAGTGCGGCACTGTTCCTTGCAACCGAGGGAGAGGTCCTCTCTTGTCAGGCAGTGCTTGATAATTAAGGGTTGAGAGGTTAAGTATAAGACCATTTAGGATAGTACCTGATGGGCTAATCTTGCACCTGCCCACAGTCCCTGGGTTTCTATAAGATGGCTTGGCCCAGGGACCACTTAATGTAAGTGTTGGGCCCATAAGGGTCCATGTGATGGGCTCAGGGGTTCACTGAGCTTTTTAGTGAATTTGGCTGGGCTTTGTAATAAAGGTTGGGCCGAACCCATGTGGCTGGCGTGTAGATCAATACTTGGGTCCCACGCCATACAAAGAAGCCCAACTGGGCAGCAGATTGGAAATTAGTTAAGCACTGAACACTTAATGGGCCAAAAGCCCATTTCGAGCTGGGCTGATATGATCACCCATCTATGGGGCGGATCTGAGATTAATGTTAGCAAAAGGATTGGGCCTTTAACCTTATCCACTCAGGGAGACCAAATTCAAATCAGATTTGAATCTGATAACCTCCTGATAAGATCAGGAGTAAGCTAACTTAATCTGCAGATAGGATTAAGATAATCCTCTATCCAAATACTGATTTGGATTGGGATAACTCCTAATTAGGAGGTTTCTTAATCAAGAAGAAAAGAGGAGAAACCCTATGAGAGAAAAAGAGATTTTCGAACCAAGGGTTCAAGCAAGAAAGCATCCTACGAATTGAGATAGGATCTCATACACACTCTAGAGAGAAGAGAATCAATTCAGCCATCTTCGTCCCAGGAGTTCTCCAGCCGCCGCCATTCCTTCTTGCAAGATTTGATCTTTGCGGAAGAAAGAAATCAAGAAATCAATTCTTGACATCAGTCTTGCAGAAAAGACTGTAAAAGATTTGGTGCTCAAAGTTTCTAGAGGGTTCTTGAGAAGGATCCAGTGTGTAGGACGCACTCTGCTGGTTCCGTTCCACTTACAGCTGTGTCATCTTCAGCAGGAGCGGATCTTGGTGTCTTCTTTGGGCGTGAACACCAACTTTGGGAGATATTGCTTCTCCAGATCAGGTATAATCCTCCCTTTTCTTTTTGGTTCAGATCTGGTTCGATTATGGTTCAAGTAGGATCCTTGAATATTGTATTCTAAATTTAGGGAATACGATTCCCAGTTGGGAGAAGGTAGGAAAATTTTTGAAATTCGCCCACCCATTCCGCAATATTTTTGGCATCCATAAGATGGATCCTACCATTCTTTCAGGTCTCAACTCCTCTACTCTCAGATACTCCTTCTATGTATGGTTTAAGCCTTTGACTATTGACCTTGAACATGGTTCCATTCTTAGGATCAACTATTCTAATTGCACCATGCTTGAACACTTTATCAACAACAAATGGCCCATCCCATTTGGATTTTAATTTTCCCGAAAATAACTGCAGCCTAGAATTAAAGAGCCAAACTTTTTGACCAGGTTCAAATGTTTTTCTAGAAATGTTTTTTACCATGGAACACTTTCATTTTGGCTTTATAAATGCGAGAGCTTTCATAAGCTTCATTGTGAAGTTCTTCCAGCTCACTTAATTGCAAAGCCCAATGGGATCCAGCTTGGGTTAGATCGAAATTAAACTTTTTGATGGCCCAATACACCCGATGCTCTAATTCTATCTAGGATATCCTTGGACACATCGATTTGATCGAACTGTCTTTATATTGGATTGTCGAGGGAGGCTATAATGTAGCACCGGGCAAGAGAGTTTTTATCTTCCCATTCTTGATATTCCTCCTACGTGCCTTAGAAACCCTATCACCCGGACGATCCGGAGCAGGGTTCTTAGCAACCTTGTCCAATTTTTTGAACGTTAATACCCGCATAAGGTTACGGTACCAGTCAGCATAATTTGGGCCCTTAAATTTGTTATTGTCCAACAGCTTGGTGAATTGTCCGTTTGCCATTTCTGATAAAAAGGCAAGGCAAATTATTAGTCCACAACCTAAATTGATTCATGTTTTCTACATAGATATGGCTTTTAATATATGTTCCATTTCTATTTTTTCATCTATGAGATTTCCCTCCTACCTCAGTGACGGAGACTGCAAACTGTCTCTGAAAATGTGGAAAACCACATACAAGGTTCATTGTCATTGTCATTTTATGTTAAACAAGGTTCATTGTCATTTTATTTTTTCATCTGATGAGTTTTCCCTTTGGCCTCTGTCAGACAAGGTTCATTGTCATTTTATGTTAAACCTTTTTGTCGAGTAAGTGCTTACCCATCATATTCGTGAATGCCAAGGTACCGTGGGAGAGTCTTCCATTTTAGGATAGGCCCCTCTCACATTGGTCTTTGACGCTATCATCTTATGAAATAATCCAACAGATCCAACAGCAAATGGATAACCCAATTTTATGGTACATCTCCTCACTACGGAATGACCCATCTTCATGCTAATGATGGAAGGCCTTTAGAGAATTCATCATATGAATCTCCCTATCCCATGCACTTATATTTCAGAAGGGAACGAATAATTACGCCCTTTTTTTATTTAGGTCAAAGCAAAGTGGCTCCCATTGACTTTCATGAAACCAAATTTAGATGGGCCCTAAACGGATAGGGTTCTGCACGGTCCCTCTTGGGGAGGAAGTTGATGTGGGGCCCATCACACGAGGAGATCATCCAATGATCTTAAGGACACCATGGCAATGATGTGCATTCAGCCATGGTGTGTGAAAGAGTTGAAGGGATGAGAGATCAATCATATGGATAGCCGAACCCTGTAAGAAGGTAGGGCGAAATTTCAAAAATTTCCTCTCTCCGATCTGTGAATCACATTCCCTGTTTTAGAAAAATTGCATTTTTCAATGAT
The DNA here is from genome assembly GCF_055504915.1 of Nelumbo nucifera. Classification (NCBI taxonomy): domain Eukaryota; kingdom Viridiplantae; phylum Streptophyta; class Magnoliopsida; order Proteales; family Nelumbonaceae; genus Nelumbo; species Nelumbo nucifera. The sequence goes on from NC_142650.1 coordinate 80,823,102, forward strand.
CAATATTAAACCATGGTTTGAACCATATCTGAACCAAAAAGCAGGAGAGGGATATACCTGATACGAAGAAATAGTATCTCCCAATGAAGGTGTTCACACCCAAAGAAAATCTCCAAAGGCTGCTCCCACTGAAGATGACACAATGTAGGGTGGAGCAAAATCAGCAATGTTCTTCCCAAGAATCGAACCCTTCACAAGAACGTAGGGAGAAGGCGCAGTCACACTGTATTCAACTTCTCTCTGTGCTCTGAGATCTTGTATCTCTGAGATTTCTAGATGGATGATTGGTTTTCCCCCTCCTCCTTTTATAGCCTTAAAGAGAGCTCTTAATCTCATTAGGAGTTTCCTATTCCAAATCTGTATTTCGATTAGGAGTCTTCTTTAAGAGATAAGGATAAGCCCTTATCTTATCTGCAGATTATATCAGCTCTCTCCTAATCTCATTAGGAGGTTTCCATATCTGAATCTGTATTCAGATCTGGACTCTCTGAGTGGATAGGGTAAGACCCTATCCTATCTATTGATTTAATCCCAGATCCACCCCTTTATTTAACTAATCATATCGGCCCAGTTCGAAATGGGCTTTTAGGCCCATGAAGTCTAAGTGCTCAGACTGTTTCCAAACTGCTGCCCAGTTGGGCTTCTTTGTATGGCGTGGTACCCATACATTGATCTACACATCAGCCACATGGGTTCAGCCCAACCTCTGTTACAAGGCCTGGCCGAATTCACTGAAAAGACAATGAACCCCCTGAAGCCCATCACATGGACTCTTAATAGGCCCAACACTTACACTAAGTGGTCCCTGAGCCAATCCACCTTATAAAAACCCAGCGACTATGGGCAGATGCAAGATTAGCCCATTAGGTATTACCCTCAATGGTCTTACACTTAACCTCTCAGCCCATAATGATCATGCACTGCCCGACAAGAGATAACCTCTCCCTCGGCTGCAAGGAACAGTGTTGCACTCTCTGCTCACATGGATCCTGGGAATTAAAACCTTTTGCAAACAATTTGAAACCATAACATATATATTTATATCCATATATAAAATATATTTTGCAAAACAAATTTCAATGATTGAAATCAACTGCCGGCAGTTTTGGTTTCCATTAGAGAGAGTGCATCCCCGATCATTACCTTTGTCCGACAAAGGGGCTGATCCTGTCACTATGATCACCCACTAAGATGAATTCTCGGATTGTCCCAACATACCCAGGTGATGTAGCGCGATCCTGGCACTCGCGTGGCTCCCGGAAGGTACTTGAGATGAGGAAGAAGAAGAATCCCCGGGGAGTTTACCCGGTGGGGATACTCCGATGCTTAAGTTACTAATGTGTAGGAGAAGCAAGAAAGAGACGAAGGCTAAGAGTGCAGATAGTTAGTTCTCACTATACTTGAGGGATTAGAGGTCTCAAGAAGAAATTTCTCTTCTGCCCGGAGTGCTTTTATAGGGACACACATCAGGTCGGGCAGAACCGCCACTGGGCTCTTGCCACAGCCGTTACCTGCCAGGGCTGCACAGGTGGCCATTGTGGCGTACGTCTCACCCGGGTGAGTGACACGTTTCCAAAGTGGCAGGCACGCCTTTGCCTGCTGAGAGACATGGACGCAAACTGCCGAAAGGACTGGGACTGCGCCATCAGTAAGGGATATGGCGCAGTCTGACTGGTACGGTCTATCAGTCAGAAGCTTCCTGAAGAGCGCTCATGTGGCTCATTCGCGAGCTATTTTGTAGCGAGCTTGGAACTCTCCAGGATTACCCTTAGTAGAATTGGTCCTTGGAATGACTTGTCTGCTTGGGAGCTCGGGCGAGCTAAAGTTGACTTGGACTATCTCTTCAAAGGTAGCTCGGGGAGCCTGGGGTTCGCGTTGCGGCGAAATCCTTTCATGAGCTACAACGTAGCGAGCTGCTTTGCAGGCTCGTCACTTGGTCGCACCAGGTTACAACGCAGAGCTGTCTCTCGTGCTGATTCAGTGTCCACGTGTCACCGTTTCATAAGAGTGGTCAAATCACCCTCCATCAATTGCCCCCCACTCCTAGGGCTAAGAGCACTGCCTTAGCGCAGGGAGTTTGTGAAGCGCGATGGATTGATTTGACCGAAATTCAAACTTGATTGACTGCCCACATTAATGCATTTGTGGGAATCAAGAGATTTTCTGACTTTCCTGACTTTTCGGATTTCGAAAGCGTGCTGAAGTGGCTTTTACCTCCGAACGTCATGCGGCCGCAATTACCTTAATTATGGGAGACGTGCCGCCAATCACCTTCGGTTTTCAGAAGGCGTGCGGTCAGGGCGCCCGCGGGCCGTTGGATCTGCTTTGATTCGGGCCATCAATTGGAAAGGGTGGAGATTATAAATAGGGGGGCCTCCCGGGCCTCATTTTCTCCCACGCCTTCTTGTTGTCTTCGGATCCTGAGGTCGCGCACTTCATCTAGCCTACTCGAATTCCTCAGTTTGCTTCGTTCTGCCTCTTCTGGTGAGTCCCAATCGCTGTCAGCCATGTCTGGGTACTCATACCACACCTACCACCGGGGCGATAGCCAGGATGACAATGCTCTCTCGAGCTCGGGGGGAGCCTGGGAGTAGATCCCGGAGGCTCGAGAGGCCTCCGGCGATGTAGCATCTACTTCTAGGGGAGGGAGCCCGACACTTTCGGCCCTTCCTCCATGACAGCGGAGAGACTCAGGTCTCTAATCCGCTACTTTCGCCTCCTTGGGGACCTGGTCTACAACCTCCCTACTGGCAACTTCCCTTGGGAGCATGGTCCCAACGACATAGTAATCTTCCAGGAACAGCTCGAGGCTGGCTTGCGTCTCCCTCTACACCCCTTGATAGTGGAGGTGCTAAATCACTTTAACATCACCATTGACCAACTTCATCCCAATGCCATTTGAAATATGGTTGGGACTATATCTTTGTTTTACGAGTACTGTCTTCCTTTGGACCTTGATATTTTTGCCTCTATCCTTTGTATAAAAAATGTTGCTCTTGGGGTTCCTCCGGAAAGGCGCTTTTACTACCTCTCTCCCTGTCGTGGCTATAAGCTCTTGTACGAACTGCCGAATAAGATTCCCGCCTGGAAGCAAGATTACTTTGTGGTTCGCAACCCTGAGGGGTGGCCCTTCCCAACTACTTGGAGGGGTGCCATCCAGGACCCTGGGGCCGAGCTGGACCCCAAAACTCGAAAAACGATGCTGTCCTGGGCATCAGTAGGCTTCCTTTGCTCGGACTACTTGGCCAAGGAGAAGCTCGTGTAGGCCGACTTGAGCCCAGGTAGGTTGTCTTTTTAGGTCACATAGTTTCTGTAACGATGTCGTACTCACACTCGCATGCATATATTTCATCCTTGTTGGACTAACACTGATGCTCTTCTTGGCAGCCATTATGTCTAGTGCCAATTCGCGCCGCCTTCCCTCGAGCAGCCAGAGGCGCCATGCGAAGAGGACACGCCTCGACCGGACTCCCCCTTCAGGAGGTACTGAGTTCGGGTCTGCCGAGCCGGTTTTATCCTCCCCTCCGCCCGAGATTCCGGCACCCCCTCCCGAGGGAACCAGTGGGGTCGGCTTCGGGGGGGATGAGCTCCCTCAGTAGGGGGAAGCTCCCGGTAACCCCCTCCAGCCACGCCCTTAACCCCGGTTCCCAGTGGGCAAATGGGAAGGGGTGAACGATTACCTTGTGGCTCGCCGGAGGAGCCGGAAGGCGATTACTAACGATGAGGTCGCTCAGTGGGGGAATATGGAGCCCGGGGACCTCGCCGCGTTCGCCTCCGCCCACTGCATGGTGGTAAGTGACCCCTTTCCCTTTTTCTCTCTTGTTTTGCTCCTCTTCGCTGTCCTCTGATCTTCTCTTCCGTCGGCAGGTGAATTCCGCCATCCATGCCATGGCTCTCCAGACACACGTCCATCGCGTCGACGCCCTCGACCAGCGGGCTGCTAACAAGAAGCTCTAGGGCGAGCTCGACCGGATCCGAGGCGAGCTCCATCACACTTGCAAGGGGAGCGAGTCTCAAGAGCTGCTCGTCCACGACCAGGAGGCTCAAATCGCCCGGCTTTCTGAAGAGAGCGCGCGTTACTGGGAGGAATCATCGAGGATGGCGGCGGAGAGGGAGCTCCTCAGGCATCAGGTGCGGGACTTGGAGTCCACTCTTCTAAATCGGACTCGGAACTTTGATCAGATGGTGGAGGCGGAACGAGAGAAAGCAGTCTGGGATTTTAATGACTCCCAGGAATTCCACGACCTCCAGGCGGAATATGGTTCAGGTTCATACCGCTCTGGGTTTAAGCTTTGCCGGTGGCTGGTTCCGAAGAAGTTCTCCGAACTCAACCTCGACGGCATTACTATGAAGGGTCTATCTCCTGAGACGGCGGACCAAACGGAAGAAGAGCAGCCTAACTCCCCAGAGGATGAGGAGGCGGATCCCTGAGGCAGTGATTCTCTGGACTTCTGGTGGCTTCCGGGTGCCGTAAACCCGGTCTTTCACAAGTCTTTTGTCGGGCGGTTGTGCCCTGTGATAGTCAGACTTTCCCGAGCTGTTTAGCTCGGTTATTGCATTGTTATTTTTCTTTCTTCTCTCTCTCTCTCTTTTTTTTTTTTGAAATGACAATGAAAGTTCTCCCTTTTTTCTTCTAAGTATAGTGTGCTCTCTTTATCTTTGCTAAGGCGATCTCAACACCCAAGCTATTAGAGCTACATACCCGAAGTAGAACTGCTCGATAACTGTTACCTCGAACTGTTCCTTAAATTGTTTAAGGCATCTTTATGGTGCACGATGAAGTGATTACCACGTTGCCCGAACTATATGCTCGTCGGTTATCCTCTAGTTTGATCATCGTACTAGAACAAGCTACGCGCGGTGGGGTTTAAGCCCGAGCTGCTTACACCTCACTTGAAGTTCGCCCATGTCATGAAGACAACTGGGTCTGATTGCGCTGAGATCGTGTTAGCTCAGCATTTTGACCCTTAGGCTTTGGGAGTGATTTATAGTTCACTTTTGAAATTCGTTTATGCCTCAGAGGCGACCGGGTCTTATTGTGCCGAGATCGTGTTAGCTCGGCATTTGGCCCTTAGGCTTTGGGAGTGGCTTGCGGCCTACTCAGTTGTTACAGATAGTATCGTCTTAAGTTGGCGATATTCCATGCCCGAGGTACTTGCTTCCCTTTGAGGGTTTCGAGCTCATACGTTCCTTCCTCGAGTACTCGTTTCACTCGGTAAAGTCCTTCCTAGTTAGACCCAAACTTGCCAGCGTCGGGCTCAAGTACCATAACTTTTCGAAGAACTAGGTCGCCGATGCGGAGGTTCCGCTTCTTGACCCTGGCGTTATAGTACCGAGCTACTCTCTGCTGGTAGGTTGTAGTCCTGATATACGCGAGGTCCCTTACTTCGTCGAGTAGATCGAGGTTGGTACGAAGCTCGTCTTCATTCGTCTGATCACCGTATGCTTCTAGTCGCAGCATAGGCACCTCGATCTCTACAGGGATCACTGCTTCGGTGTCGTAGGTGAGATTGAAGGGTGTTTCTCCCGTGGCGGTCTTCTCCATGGTCCGGTAAGCCCATAGGACGCTAGGTAATTCATCTGCCCACAACCCTTTAGCCCGGTCCAGCCGTGCTTTCAGTCTGCGGAGGATGGCTCTGTTCGTGACTTCTGCCTGACCATTTGCTTGAGGGTGCACGACTAAAGTAAAATTATATCGGATTCCTATGTCTTGGCACCAGTCTTGAAATTTGATGTCCTCGAACTGCTTGTCGTTGTCAGAAATCAATACCCGAGGTAACCCGAAGTGGCACACGATGTTCTTCTAAAAGAAGTTTTGGACGTTCCGGGCTGTGATCGTTACAAGGGGTTTAGCTTCTACCCACTTGGTGAAGTAGTCCACTGCTACTACTAAAAACTTCCTCCCACCCATTGCCGGCGGGAATGGCCCAAGTAGATCAATGCCCCATTGTGCGAAGGGCCACAGGCTGGTGAGATATTTGAGATCGGCGGCAGGTTGGTGGTGAATATTGGCATGCTTCTGGCATTTGTCGCATTTTTTAACAAGCTCAATAGCGTCTGCCTTCATTGTTGGTCAATAATACCCTTGTCGAAGTGCCTTTTGGGTGAGGGCCCTGCCCCCCAAGTGCCCGCCGCACAACCCCTCATGAGTGTTGTGGAGTACGAGCTCGGCCTCGGTAGGTTGCAAGCAACGTAGATAGGGGAGCGTGTAGGATCTCCTGTACAGTCGTTCGTCTATCATGACATATTTGGCTGCCTGGTGCTGCACCCTTCTGGCCGCATTGCAATTTGCAGGGAGGGTCCCGTGTAGCAGGAAGCTCGGGAGTGGGTCAATCCAGCTCGGCTCTGTTTGAACGATGGGAGTGACCTCTTCTACCCTCACCCTCACCCCCCACCCCCCCCCCCCCCCCCCCCCCCCCCCCCCCCCGAGAATGCTAGGCCGAGACAAGTCCTCTATGTATATGGTTCTCATGGTGATGTTGCTGGCGCTGGCTAGTCTGGACAGGGCGTCGGCCTCAGCGTTCTCTAACCTTGGGATTTGTTTGATGAAGTGTGATTGGAAGTTGAGCAGGGCCTCTCTAACTTTGGCTAAGTAAACTATCACGGTTGGCTCGCGAGCTTCGTACTCGTCGGTGACCTAGTTGACCACGAGCTGGGAGTCGCTGCAGATAACAATGTGCTTTGCTTTTACTTCTCTGGCTTGGGCTAGTCCAGCTATCAACGCCTCGTACTTCGCTTCATTGTTAGACGTCGCGAACTCGAAGCGTAGCGCGCACTCCAGTTTCGTGCCACTTGGGCATGCAGAACTATTCCGGCTCCACTGCCCTATTGGTTCGAGGAGTCATCTACGTGAAGGATCCAGGGCTCCTCATCCCAGCTCCCGGTTGGCCGAGATAGGAGAGATGCCACACTGGCTGCTACCTCACAGGGTTCGGACTCGACCGGCCTGGGAGCTTCGGGCTCACCCGAGCTGGGAGCCTTGTGCTCAACCAGCCTGGGGACTTCGGAACTAAATGTGCATTCGGCTATGAAATCTACTAAGGCTTGGGAATTGATGGCGGTTCGCGGCTTGTACTGGAGGTCGTACTCGCTGAGCTCAATGGCCCACTTCGTCAACCGACCAGAGACCTCAGGCTTAAGTAAGACTTGTCTCAGAGGCTTGTCGGTGAGAACGATAACAGTGTGAGCCTGGAAGTACGGGCGGAGCTTCCAGGCTGCAATTACCAATGCGTAAGCCAGCTTTTCTATCTCTGGGTATCTCGTCTTTGCTCCCTACAATACTT